>NC_041061.1:4841710-4958800 GCF_900634775.1 Gouania willdenowi | reverse complement strand
TTGTTTTTCTGTCATTTTTGTGCCTTACTGTTTATTTAGCTCTGTTTAAGTATGTGCATTATATTTGCAGTAGTTTTTAGGGTCTAATGATGGTCCTAACTCAATTTTTTTTTTTGGAATTTTTTGGAAAAAAAATGCTTTGCTATAGCCTTACTTTTTATTTTGGGTGATTTTTGTTTTCTGTCATTTTTTGTGCCTTACTGCTCTTTTAGCCCCATTTAAGTATGTGCATTATATTTGCAGTAGTTTTTAGGGTCTAATGATGGTCCTAACTCAATTTTTTTTTTGGAATTTTTTTGAAAAAAAAGCCTTGCTATAGCCTTACTTTTTATTTGGGGTGATTTTTGTTTTTCGTCATTTTTTGTGCCTTATAGCCTTTTAGCCCAGTTTAAGTATGTGCATTATATTTGCAGTAGTTTTTAGGGTCTAATGATGGTCCTAACTCAATTTTTTTTTTTGGAATTTTTTTGAAAAAAATGCCTTGCTATAGCCTTACTTTTTATTTGGGGTGATTTTTGTTTTTTGTAATTTTTTGTGCCTTATAGCCTTTTTTGCCCCGTTTAAGTATGTGCATTATATTTGCAGTAGTTTTTAGGGTCTAATGATGGTCCTAACTCAATTTTTTTTTTTGGAATTTTTTTGAAAAAAATGCCTTGCTATAGCCTTACTTTTTATTTGGGTGATTTTTGTTTTCTGTCATTTTTTGTGCCTTACTGTTTATTTAGCTCTGGTTAAGTATGTGCATTATATTTGCAGTAGTTTTAGGGTCTAATGATGGTCCTAACTCAATTTTTTTTTTTTGGAATTTTTTTGAAAAAAATGCCTTGTTATAGCCTTACTTTTTATTTTGGGTGATTTTTGTTTTTTGTAATTTTTTGTGCATTATAGCCTTTTTTGCCCCGTTTAAGTATGTGCATTATATTTGCAGTAGTTTTTAGGGTCTAATGATGGTCCTAACTCAATTTTTTTTTTTTGGAATTTTTTTGAAAAAAATGCCTTGTTATAGCCTTACTTTTTATTTTGGGTGATTTTTGTTTTTTGTAATTTTTTGTGCCTTATAGCCTTTTTTGCCCCGTTTAAGTATGTGCATTATATTTGCAGTAGTTTTAGGGTCTAATGATGGTCCTAACTCAATTTTTTTTTTTTGGAATTTTTTTGAAAAAAATGCCTTGCTATAGCCTTACTTTTTATTTTGGGTGATTTTTGTTTTCTGTCATTTTTTGTGCCTTACTGCTCTTTTAGCCCCGTTTAAGTATGTGCATTATATTTGCAGTAGTTTTTAGGGTCTAATGATGGTCCTAACTCAATTTTTTTTTTTTGGAATTTTTTGAAAAAAATGCCTTGCTATAGCCTTACTTTATATTTTGGGTGATTTTTGTTTTTTGTAATTTTTTGTGCCTTATAGCCTTTTTTGCCCCGTTTAAGTATGTGCATTATATTTGCAGTAGTTTTTAGGGTCTAATGATGGTCCTAACTCAATTTTTTTTTTGGAATTTTTTTGAAAAAAATGCCTTGCTATAGCCTTACTTTTTATTTGGGGTGATTTTTGTTTTCTGTCATTTTTTGTGCCTTACTGTTTATTTAGCTCTGTTTAAGTATGTGCATTATATTTGCAGTAGTTTTTAGGGTCTAATGATGGTCCTAACTCAATTTTTTTTTTGGAATTTTTTTGAAAAAAATGCCTTGCTATAGCCTTACTTTTTATTTTGGGTGATTTTTGTTTTCTGTCATTTTTTGTGCCTTATAGCCTTTTTAGCCCCGTTTAAGTATGTGCATTATATTTGCAGTAGTTTTTAGGGTCTAATGATGGTCCTAACTCAATTTTTTTTTTTGGAATTTTTTTGAAAAAAATGCCTTGTTATAGCCTTACTTTTTATTTTGGGTGATTTTTGTTTTTTGTAATTTTTTGTGCATTATAGCCTTTTTTGCCCCGTTTAAGTATGTGCATTATATTTGCAGTAGTTTTTAGGGTCTAATGATGGTCCTAACTCAATTTTTTTTTTTTGGAATTTTTTTGAAAAAAAAGCCTTGCTATAGCCTTACTTTTTATTTTGGGTGATTTTTGTTTTTTGTAATTTTTTGTGCCTTATAGCCTTTTTTGCCCCGTTTAAGTATGTGCATTATATTTGCAGTAGTTTTTAGGGTCTAATGATGGTCCTAACTCAATTTTTTTTTTTGGAATTTTTTTGAAAAAAAATGCCTTGCTATAGCCTTACTTTTTATTTTGGGTGATTTTTGTTTTTTGTAATTTTTTGTGCCTTATAGCCTTTTTGCCCCGTTTAAGTATGTGCATTATATTTGCAGTAGTTTTTAGGGTCTAATGATGGTCCTAACTCAATTTTTTTTTTTGGAATTTTTTTGAAAAAAATGCCTTGCTATAGCCTTACTTTTTATTTGGGGTGATTTTTGTTTTTCGTCATTTTTTGTGCCTTATAGCCTTTTTAGCCCAGTTTAAGTATGTGCATTATATTTGCAGTAGTTTTTAGGGTCTAATGATGGTCCTAACTCAATTTTTTTTTTTGGAATTTTTTTGAAAAAAATGCCTTGCTATAGCCTTACTTTTTATTTTGGGTGATTTTTGTTTTCTGTCATTTTTTGTGCCTTACTGTTTATTTAGCTCTGTTTAAGTATGTGCATTATATTTGCAGTAATTTTTAGGGTCTAATGATGGTCCTAACTCAATTTTTTTTTTTGGAATTTTTTTGAAAAAAATGCCTTGTTATAGCCTTACTTTTTATTTTGGGTGATTTTTGTTTTCTGTCATTTTTTGTGCCTTACTGCTCTTTTAGCCCCATTTAAGTATGTGCATTATATTTGCAGTAGTTTTTAGGGTCTAATGATGGTCCTAACTCAATTTTTTTTTTTGGAATTTTTTTGAAAAAAATGCCTTGCTATAGCCTTACTTTTTATTTGGGGTGATTTTTGTTTTTCGTCATTTTTTGTGCCTTATAGCCTTTTTAGCCCAGTTTAAGTATGTGCATTATATTTGCAGTAGTTTTTAGGGTCTAATGATGGTCCTAACTCAATTTTTTTTTTTTGGAATTTTTTTGAAAAAAATGCCTTGCTATAGCCTTACTTTTTATTTGGGGTGATTTTTGTTTTTTGTAATTTTTTGTGCCTTATAGCCTTTTTTGCCCCGTTTAAGTATGTGCATTATATTTGCAGTAGTTTTTAGGGTCTAATGATGGTCCTAACTCAATTTTTTTTTTTGGAATTTTTTTGAAAAAAATGCCTTGCTATAGCCTTACTTTTTATTTTGGGTGATTTTTGTTTTCTGTCATTTTTTGTGCCTTACTGTTTATTTAGCTCTGGTTAAGTATGTGCATTATATTTGCAGTAGTTTTTAGGGTCTAATGATGGTCCTAACTCAATTTTTTTTTTTTGGAATTTTTTTGAAAAAAATGCCTTGCTATAGCCTTACTTTTTATTTTGGGTGATTTTTGTTTTCTGTCATTTTTTGTGCCTTATAGCCTTTTTAGCCCAGTTTAAGTATGTGCATTATATTCGCAGTAGTTTTTAGGGTCTAATGATGGTCCTAACTCAATTTTTTTTTTTTGGAATTTTTTTGAAAAAAATGCCTTGTTATAGCCTTACTTTTTATTTTGGGTGATTTTTGTTTTTTGTAATTTTTTGTGCATTATAGCCTTTTTGCCCCGTTTAAGTATGTGCATTATATTTGCAGTAGTTTTTAGGGTCTAATGATGGTCCTAACTCAATTTTTTTTTTTTGGAATTTTTTTGAAAAGAATGCCTTGCTATAGCCTTACTTTTTATTTTGGGTGATTTTTGTTTTCTGTCATTTTTTGTGCCTTACTGCTCTTTTAGCCCCGTTTAAGTATGTGCATTATATTTGCAGTAGTTTTTAGGGTCTAATGATGGTCCTAACTCAATTTTTTTTTTTGGAATTTTTTTGAAAAAAATGCCTTGCTATAGCCTTACTTTTTATTTGGGGTGATTTTTGTTTTTCGTCATTTTTTGTGCCTTATAGCCTTTTTAGCCCAGTTTAAGTATGTGCATTATATTTGCAGTAGTTTTTAGGGTCTAATGATGGTCCTAACTCAATTTTTTTTTTTGGAATTTTTTTGAAAAAAATGCCTTGCTATAGCCTTACTTTTGATTTTGGGTGATTTTTGTTTTTTGTAATTTTTTGTGCCTTATAGCCTTTTTAGCCCCGTTTAAGTATGTGCATTATATTTGCAGTAGTTTTTAGGGTCTAATGATGGTCCTAACTCAATTTTTTTTTTTGGAATTTTTTTGAAAAAATGCCTTGCTATAGCCTTACTTTTTATTTTGGGTGATTTTTGTTTTCTGTCATTTTTTGTGCCTTACTGCTTTCTTAGCTCTGTTTAAGTATGTGCATTATATTTGCAGTAGTTTTTAGGGTCTAATGATGGTCCTAACTCAATTTTTTTTTTTGGAATTTTTTTGAAAAAAATGCCTTGCTATAGCCTTACTTTTTATTTTGGGTGATTTTTGTTTTCTGTCATTTTTTGTGCCTTATAGCCTTTTTAGCCCTGTTTAAGTATGTGCATTATATTTGCAGTAGTTTTAGGGTCTAATGATGGTCCTAACTCAATTTTTTTTTTTGGAATTTTTTTGAAAAAAATGCCTTGCTATAGCCTTACTTTTTATTTTGGGTGATTTTTGTTTTCTGTCATTTTTTGTGCCTTATAGCCTTTTTTGCCCCGTTTAAGTATGTGCATTATATTTGCAGTAGTTTTTAGGGTCTAATGATGGTCCTAACTCAATTTTTTTTTTTTGGAATTTTTTTGAAAAAAATGCCTTGCTATAGCCTTACTTTTTATTTTGGGTGATTTTTGTTTTTTGTCATTTTTTGTGCCTTACTGCTCTTTTAGCCCCGTTTAAGTATGTGCATTATATTTGCAGTAGTTTTTAGGGTCTAATGATGGTCCTAACTCAATTTTTTTTTTTGGAATTTTTTTGAAAAAAATGCCTTGCTATAGCCTTACTTTTTATTTTGGGTGATCTTTCTTTTTTGTAATTTTTTGTGCCTTATAGCCTTTTTTGCCCCGTTTAAGTATGTGCATTATATTTGCAGTAGTTTTTAGGGTCTAATGATGGTCCTAACTCAATTTTTTTTTTTGGAATTTTTTTGAAAAAAATGCCTTGCTATAGCCTTACTTTTTATTTGGGGTGATTTTTGTTTTTCGTCATTTTTTGTGCCTTATAGCCTTTTTAGCCCAGTTTAAGTATGTGCATTATATTTGCAGTAGTTTTTAGGGTCTAATGATGGTCCTAACTCAATTTTTTTTTTTGGAATTTTTTTGAAAAAAATGCCTTGCTATAGCCTTACTTTTTATTTTGGGTGATTTTTGTTTTCTGTCATTTTTTGTGCCTTACTTCTTTTTTTGCTCTGTTTAAGTATGTGCATTATATTTGCAGTAGTTTTTTAGGGTCTAATGATGGTCCTAACTCAATTTTTTTTTTTGGAATTTTTTTGAAAAAAATGCCTTGCTATAGCCTTACTTTTTATTTTGGGTGATTTTTGTTTTCTGTCATTTTTTGTGCCTTACTGCTCTGTTAGCCCAGTTTAAGTATGTGCATTATATTTGCAGTAGTTTTTAGGGTCTAATGATGGTCCTAACTCAATTTTTTTTTTTGGAATTTTTTTGAAAAAAAAAGCCTTGCTATAGCCTTACTTTTTATTTGGGGTGATTTTTGTTTTTTCGTCATTTTTTGTGCCTTATAGCCTTTTTAGCCCAGTTTAAGTATGTGCATTATATTTGCAGTAGTTTTTAGGGTCTAATGATGGTCCTAACTCAATTTTTTTTTTTTGGAATTTTTTTGAAAAAAATGCCTTGCTATAGCCTTACTTTTTATTTGGGGTGATTTTTGTTTTTTGTAATTTTTTGTGCCTTATAGCCTTTTTTGCCCCGTTTAAGTATGTGCATTATATTTGCAGTAGTTTTTAGGGTCTAATGATGGTCCTAACTCAATTTTTTTTTTTGGAATTTTTTTGAAAAAAATGCCTTGCTATAGCCTTACTTTTTATTTTGGGTGATTTTTGTTTTCTGTCATTTTTTGTGCCTTATAGCCTTTTTAGCCCAGTTTAAGTATGTGCATTATATTCGCAGTAGTTTTTAGGGTCTAATGATGGTCCTAACTCAATTTTTTTTTTTTGGAATTTTTTTGAAAAAAATGCCTTGTTATAGCCTTACTTTTTATTTTGGGTGATTTTTGTTTTTTGTAATTTTTTGTGCATTATAGCCTTTTTTGCCCCGTTTAAGTATGTGCATTATATTTGCAGTAGTTTTTAGGGTCTAATGATGGTCCTAACTCAATTTTTTTTTTTTGGAATTTTTTTGAAAAGAATGCCTTGCTATAGCCTTACTTTTTATTTTGGGTGATTTTTGTTTTCTGTCATTTTTTGTGCCTTACTGCTCTTTTAGCCCCGTTTAAGTATGTGCATTATATTTGCAGTAGTTTTTAGGGTCTAATGATGGTCCTAACTCAATTTTTTTTTTTTGGAATTTTTTTGAAAAAAATGCCTTGCTATAGCCTTACTTTTTATTTGGGGTGATTTTTGTTTTTCGTCATTTTTTGTGCCTTATAGCCTTTTTAGCCCAGTTTAAGTATGTGCATTATATTTGCAGTAGTTTTTAGGGTCCAATGATGGTCCTAACTCAATTTTTTTTTTTGGAATTTTTTTGAAAAAAATGCCTTGCTATAGCCTTACTTTATATTTTGGGTGATTTTTGTTTTTTGTAATTTTTTGTGCCTTATAGCCTTTTTTGCCCCGTTTAAGTATGTGCATTATATTTGCAGTAGTTTTTAGGGTCTAATGATGGTCCTAACTCAATTTTTTTTTTTGGAATTTTTTTGAAAAAAATGCCTTGCTATAGCCTTACTTTTTATTTTGGGTGATTTTTGTTTTCTGTCATTTTTTGTGCCTTACTGTTTATTTAGCTCTGTTTAAGTATGTGCATTATATTTGCAGTAGTTTTTAGGGTCTAATGATGGTCCTAACTCAATTTTTTTTTTTTGGAATTTTTTTGAAAAAAATGCCTTGCTATAGCCTTACTTTTTATTTTGGGTGATTTTTGTTTTCTGTCATTTTTTGTGCCTTATAGCCTTTTTAGCCCAGTTTAAGTATGTGCATTATATTCGCAGTAGTTTTTAGGGTCTAATGATGGTCCTAACTCAATTTTTTTTTTTTGGAATTTTTTTGAAAAAAATGCCTTGTTATAGCCTTACTTTTTATTTTGGGTGATTTTTGTTTTTTGTAATTTTTTGTGCATTATAGCCTTTTTTGCCCCGTTTAAGTATGTGCATTATATTTGCAGTAGTTTTTAGGGTCTAATGATGGTCCTAACTCAATTTTTTTTTTTTGGAATTTTTTTGAAAAAAATGCCTTGCTATAGCCTTACTTTTTATTTTGGGTGATTTTTGTTTTCTGTCATTTTTTGTGCCTTACTGCTCTTTTAGCTCCGTTTAAGTATGTGCATTATATTTGCAGTAGTTTTTAGGGTCTAATGATGGTCCTAACTCAATTTTTTTTTTTTGGAATTTTTTTGAAAAAAATGCCTTGCTATAGCCTTACTTTTTATTTGGGGTGATTTTTGTTTTTTGTAATTTTTTGTGCCTTATAGCCTTTTTTGCCCCGTTTAAGTATGTGCATTATATTTGCAGTAGGTTTTAGGGTCTAATGATGGTCCTAACTCAATTTTTTTTTTTGGAATTTTTTTGAAAAAAAATGCCTTGCTATAGCCTTACTTTTTATTTTGGGTGATTTTTGTTTTCTGTCATTTTTTGTGCCTTACTGCTCTTTTAGCCCCGTTTAAGTATGTGCATTATATTTGCAGTAGTTTTTAGGGTCTAATGATGGTCCTAACTCAATTTTTTTTTTTTGGAATTTTTTTGAAAAAAAAGCCTTGCTATAGCCTTACTTTTTATTTGGGGTGATTTTTGTTTTTTGTAATTTTTTGTGCCTTATAGCCTTTTTTGCCCCGTTTAAGTATGTGCATTATATTTGCAGTAGGTTTTAGGGTCTAATGATGGTCCTAACTCAATTTTTTTTTTTGGAATTTTTTTGAAAAAAAATGCCTTGCTATAGCCTTACTTTTTATTTTGGGTGATTTTTGTTTTCTGTCATTTTTTGTGCCTTACTGCTCTTTTAGCCCCGTTTAAGTATGTGCATTATATTTGCAGTAGTTTTTAGGGTCTAATGATGGTCCTAACTCAATTTTTTTTTTTGGAATTTTTTTGAAAAAAAAGCCTTGCTATAGCCTTACTTTTTATTTGGGGTGATTTTTGTTTTTCGTCATTTTTTGTGCCTTTTAGCCCAGTTTAAGTATGTGCATTATATTTGCAGTAGTTTTTAGGGTCTAATGATGGTCCTAACTCAATTTTTTTTTTTTGGAATTTTTTTGAAAAAAAAGCCTTGCTATAGCCTTACTTTTTATTTGGGGTGATTTTTGTTTTTTGTAATTTTTTGTGCCTTATAGCCTTTTTTGCCCAGTTTAAGTATGTGCATCATATTTGCAGTAGTTTTTAGGGTCTAATGATGGTCCTAACTCAATTTATTTTTTATTAATTTTTGACCATAGACCTTAAAAACTACTGCAAATATAATGCACATACTTAAAACAGTCAAACAATGCATTAATGGATGAAACGCAAAATTAAAAAAAAAACCCAACTTTGTAGTTTAGGCTATTGTAAGGGATAAAATCCAAAAATATAAAAAACAAAAATAACTGATTAAAGCTGTGTTTATAAAAAATGTAATTGTTTAGGGACTAGTTACTGCTAATTTTTTTGTACCTCACTATGGTCTTAACTAGTTTTGGGTGTTTAGCAATAGTCTTCTATTGTTAAATTTTAGTGCTGACTTACCTTGTGTCTTTTGCAGCAGCAGATCCGCAGTACAATCGTTGATAAAGAAAACAGACCGATGCAAAAAAAAAAAAAAAAAAGGGATCAAGAGTGACGGATGGAAAGTAAGGATAAAGAATCTCTAAAAGCATTTACAAAGCTATCAATTTTCAAATTGTCACCTTTTATTATTATTAACAAACACACCTGTTCAACTTGATGAGTTTAAAATTATTATAGTAACTTTTATTACAAATATTAAACTACAACGTCATTTTCTAGATGGTGTTTTTCACACATTAGAAAGACTCTCCTGTGCTGCCATCTAAAGGACAAATGTGTAATATAGATAGAATTTTTTTCTTTTGGAGAATTAACAACTGTTTAAAATTGGATAAACCCAATTTATTGTATTCAACGGTTCTTTATCTAATCGATGAGTTTCAAAACTACGTCTGAATTTCATTTTAATAAAATTTTACACTCGTATTATTAGTTAACTCTTCCATTGTTACTTTTACATGTGTTACTTAGACATGTGTACCCACTGATGTTACATACCAATAAATACAAATACAGCTGCTATGATATATCATTAAGGGGAGTGGTGGCCTAGTGGTTAAGGACGCTGGGCTTGTAATCGGAGGGTTGCCGGTTCAAGCCTCACCTGGGCCATCACTGTGGGATGTTGAGCAAGTCCCTTAACCCTGAACTGCTCCCCAGGCGCCGCAAAATGGCTGCCCACTGCTCCTCAGGGATGGGTTAAATGCAGAGGACAAATTCCATTAATGTACTAACATTACATGGCCAATTAAAGGCGAAAGCCCCGATTTAATCTTAATCTTAATCATTAGTATTGTTTAAGCTGATAGTGACAATCCCCATAATGACTGTGTAAAATGGGAGAATTTACTCACAAATGTTGAAATATCTGCTTCCAAGATTGTTTTTCTCTCCTTTACAAACATTGAGTTTGTTGTTAATCAAACAAGAACCTGTAGAAATGTTTTTGCTGCACCTTGTGTGAAACGCTCCAACTTAACGCACTAAATTTACCACACAAGGTTCTACTGCAATGTTTAGATTCTTGTATCTAACAAGTATTTTTACTTCATTCGTAAACTTCATGGGTTTCTTTGAAGAATTGTCATCCATTACTTTTCTGGCAGTGTATTAC
Organism: Gouania willdenowi; assembly: GCF_900634775.1. NCBI lineage: Eukaryota > Metazoa > Chordata > Actinopteri > Blenniiformes > Gobiesocidae > Gouania > Gouania willdenowi. The sequence goes on along the minus strand of NC_041061.1, from coordinate 4,948,789 downwards.
GGGTACAGATTATTAAAAAATTAGGGATCGTTGCAAACAGCTTAAATTTATTTAGACTAGGGCACATTAGTCAAGATTTCTTAAGCCTAGCTCACTTTATGTCGAACAAGATTTGTCAGTAATTGTTGCTGTAATGCCAAAATATGAGACCTGGGTTTAGAAGACTTTAATCTAAACACAAATAATCAACTCTAGTGAAGTTGAGAGATTTAGCTTCGTCTACAGATGAGCTGATGATGCATTCGGCCATTTTTTGGGCTAGACGATTAAGACCACTTCCGTCCACATTTTTCTCTTCTGATTTTCCACACAAAACCAAATCCATGATTTCAACAGATAGAGCCTCAGCAAAAACTTCCACGTAAAAACCAAATGGATGTCCAACTTCAAAAACTTCAGATGACAGTGAATGCATCACTTGGTCCATGAAGTGTAGTTCAGGTTGGTCGTCTGTTTGGTCCTTTGGGGTCGGAGGCGGTGGTGAAGGCAGGAAAACGTTGGCCAAGCTTCCTTTTAGCTTTCGGTTGAAGCTGCGTTTGCTCTGCCTGGGCTCAGGAAGAACAGGAGTGGTGGGCGGAGCGTTGGGATATTCCAGGGATCGCTGGTACTGATGGAGGAACGTCAAGCCTTCAGGCTTTTCCTTTCTGGTGTCGACCCAAGACGACACTGAACTTTCAGCATCTTCAGTCGGATCTTGTACATGCTGAGATTCCCTCAAAGCAATGTCAACAACTGCCGACGAAAAATCTTCTGCAAATTTTTCAAAGCCTTTGTCAACGCTGGATTCCTCTGGGCCAAACATTTCCGTTTGCTAAACAAATCCCCAGATAGTTTGTTGGAATTCCTCAAAAGTCTTTTTCTGTCAGAGTTTTCTTCATGAGAAAGTGATGCACGTCTGTCTGCACTGGAACCAGTGAAAAGTCAGCGTTATTGTTTCTACCCACTGTCGTTTCTAAATATGGCAAAAGAAAAAAACCTGTTGAAAACATTTTTATGCTTCAAACTTGTTCAACACGTTCAAAACTAAACAAGACTAGACCAAATATTTATTTTTCACACAAAACTCTGTTTGAAATGTCATACTAGCATAGTACTCATACTAAGCCTGACGTCAAAATGAGTATGTAATGCGTATGTGTTAGATAGTATGCAAGATATACCCGGATGTATACTATATATATGAGAATATTTTTTAAGTATGCACAGTGGGCACACTAGTCATACTCAACCGTCCCATGATGCATTGCGAGTGAAATGTAAATTGGTTCGGCTTCAAGCTAAAAATCAAAGTCCCCTTTTAAAAATAAAAGTATCTCTTCTTGTCTTCCATTAGTTTTTTAACACTTTTGTAAATAGGACTCTTGTTTTGAAGGTAACCAGAGGTTTTGTCACTAACACAATGGAGGGTCTCTGAAATGTTGGAATGAAATGTGGTCATTTCATCCATAAAACTCACATATACTGTACACATGTTCTTCTACTTGGTCACTTTCTCACTTAAAATGTTTTCAGAACTTTGAAAGGTGGAGAAACAACAAAGTTCTTTAGCCTCAGTGTGATTCAGGTTTTTGTCGTAGGTTTCCAAATGCATCTTGGGAAATTTGGAAGTATTCTTCAGTGGGAACGCTCATCATCCTAATCATACTATAATATATAGTAGACAGTATATACTCATTGAGTTTGTAGTACGTTAGTGTGACATTTCAAACACAGCCTTTATCTACTCTTTTTATTCAATTAGTAATTACCGTAATATTTTAAGGTTTCATTGATTCGGACAAGTTTTTTTTAGTAAATTTACTTCAATCTTCTGACATTCTTCCTCAGAGGTGTCTGCTAATCGCCTGTCAGGAAGACTGAATTTATTGAAAAGACTTGTCTGAAAAAATGAACCCTTAACATATATTCAAAAAGAAAACTAAATGAATTTAATGGATGAAGTCAGAAGTCAGACTGAGTTCTAAACCAGAACCTGGAAACAGGAAGTTTAGACCCTTGTTCGCAACTTAAACCATTCTGAGAAAGGAGAGAAATAACGGCCGATATTACTCAACTCATTTTGCTGAGAACCAATATTGATATTTTCCCCTACATTTCTAATTGCATAAATAATCAAGTTTTTGTAGTGGAATTAACATACTGTACATAATAATTCTGGTTACATAATTTTCAGCTTTCCCAGCAGGCAGCCATGATAAAGAGCAACATTAGTAAAAGAAAAATACCTCAACTTATGTTCTGTAAAAAACATCCAATTTAGTCATGATTAAACTATTCTTGTGTTTGTCGCTTATTACAAACCGAAATATGGTATGTGTCAAACTCAAGGCCCGGGATCCAATTCCGGACCTTTAGGGGATCTAAATCGGCTCACAGGAGAAAGTAAATACATGAAGAATCATGAGTAAATTACCAACTAATTCAGCCGGAGAGATCATAGTCCCTCAAAATACAGAAATTCAGTAAAACTTTACAATATTTGCCAGCGCTTATAGTTTCTCCATGTTTAGATCAGATGATGTCATTTTTAAAAGCAAATTGTTGAAAGAACTCACCACAACTTTTTTTAAAAAAATCTTTCAATTTAACTCAACATTTCCCAAAATTTTATAAAAATTTACAAAATCAAGTATATTTAGGTGAAGATCCTGCAGAAACTGATGTTTGTCGGTGCCTCACATACTTTACTTAAAAGTGAAAGTACAAAGTAGGACATAATATTGTTGAAAATCGTTGTTTTACAGCCTATAATCTGTTACAAACTTTAGATCAAACTGGTTCGTATTTGACCCCTAAACTAAAATTAGTTTGACACACCTTAGACATAGGGATTTTCTTTTTACGATTGAAAGTAATCCAGAATCAGTATATAGATCGTTATTCTCTCCAAAGGTAATCGTTCATGGCATAAGGTCTATCTTTAATTGTTTGAAACTTTCGACACAATCGTGCTAACAGACAAACAAATAAACATTGGTAAAGACATTAATTATTAAATATGACTAAATCTGAGAACATAGAAATGCAGACTTACCCAGTATGACTGTAGATGTTCTCACTAACAGTAGAGGATGTGGTTTGACCCAAAGTGAAACCTTTCATTTCCTGAAAGAGAAAAAGCTTCAAAGCAGACAAGGTCACATGTTCATTCAGCAGGCTTTATTTCACTTTTTATTAGAATATTTATTATTAAAGTGGTTCAAGTGGAACATTCTGCAGGAATAAAGTGCAGAGCATCACGTCGGCGTGCATAGAAAATGAATCTGAAAAAATCAGGTCCTTGAACGCGTCACAAAATGTTTAAACTGCCGCGCGCACACACACACCCCCACCCCCCCCCCCCTCATCTTTAGGTCGCGTTAAGCAGCTGTGGAAAATGGAAAAGCTAAAAAATGCAGCCTTTAAGAATGTAACGCGTGAAAGTTTTTACGCTGCGAGTGCAGATTTCCCAGGTTTTGGTAACTCTTGAGCAAAGCGGTAGAAAACGAGGTCTGTTTGAATCTTTCGCTCCCATATTTGTGGTCATACATTCACTGCGAGCACCTGAACGCAGCACGTCGGAGGCAGGAGGTTTACACGTATTAGTCATTATTTCACAGCTACACTCCACTCGCCTCTTCATCCTCCTCCTCCTCCTCCTCTTCTTCTTCTTCTTCCTCTTCCTCTCCAAAGCTGAAAAGGTCGTCGTCGTCACGCAGCTCGTTCTCATTCTGTAAGTCCTCGTCGTCTTCGTCTTCTTCCTCCTCCTCTTCCTCTCCTTCACTTCCCATTTCCTCCTCGCTGCTGTCGTCCTGATCGTCTTCGGTCTCTTCCTCTCTCGCCTCTTCCTCATTGTCCTCCTGCTCCTCTTCCTCCTCAGGATCTGAAACATGGCCTGGAGAATTAAGAGAACGCTTTCAATGGGATTTACTGTGAACATTCAGTCATTTAAATGCAAAAAAAGAATCAGACATATAGCATAAATTAGCATTAACATAAGCAATAACCTCCAATTAGCCTAACATCAACAATAACCTAACAATAGCATTAACCTAGCAATGACTTAATATTACATTAGCCTAACATTTACAAAAGTTGAAATGGGTTGAGAAAGTTTTCGCATTAGCGTAGCATTAACAATAAATCGCATTACCCTAGCAATAGCATTAGCCTAGCATTATTTGGCTAAGCATTAACCTAGCAAAAGTTTAAAAAGGTTGAGCGTTAGCTAGCATTAGCACTAGCTTTGCAAAAATGAAAAAGGTTGAGAGTATTAGCTGAAAATGAACAGAGAGCTGAACATGTTGAAGGTTTAAGAAGATTACCGTATTAGTGAGGATGCCTCCTCACTAATCATTTAGAAAATAAACTATGCAACTTTTTAAAAAGTCTTTTAATGTTAGGGAGAATGAATAAAAGTACAATTGTCGGATTTTATTTTAGATGCATTTAGCATGAGATACGTGATGTTTGCTGGACCACGATTATTTCAATGATTTCTTACACAGTGAGTTGATGGCAGCGATGATGTGACAGGGCAACTCCTCGTCCACAAACTTTCTCATCTCCTCCTCCATCATCATCCCCAGCACCTCCGTCTCCATGTCCACGTACTCCGGGTAGAACAGAGACTTCCTCAGCTGTCTGCGGCACCTCGGAGGGACATCAAGGTTAACTTTTAATATGCACCCCAAACCCCCTTTTTTTATAGCATAGATTGTTCTTTGGAGATTTGATGATATAGACTTGGGGTGTTTTCACTACTCTAGGATCCACGTCAATTATCAAGGCATTTTTTTTAGATCTCCCCCCTTGTGGCAGGTCAGCAAATACCAGGGGGGTCTAGTTACTTTTTAAAGTAATAATCCACTGTATTTACAAATGTGGCCTGAACCTTTGAAATGTCCTTATTAGTTGATCTATGTCTAGCAAAATGCATTATTTTGCACCACATTTGTTTTATTCACTTTTAAAAATGGGACAACTTTACAATTTTAGAGCCTCACTGCCTGTAAACAGCCGATTGTTGTCTATTAGAGTGAAACATTCAACCTTATTTTTAAATCATTTAGCAGCTTTTTCAGTCAAAATGACAACTTGTGCTGCTTTTGGTTGCTCTGAATAATCAGGAAAAGTTAAAGATGTCGATGTAAATCTTTTTTGTTTACCGAAAGAGGATAAAAACAGTTGAGCACATGTGGTGATAGTTCCAACTCTTGTGGTTTGGTAGTAGACAATGAAGCAGAGAAGAGGAGCTCTCCTAAGGGACCTTTACTCTCCCTTAAACAGTGCACGACTGACGCTCTGGTGGCTGAAGTTAGCGAGAAAATCATGAACTGTTGAAGAGAGACAAACCCTGAGGATAGAAGTCATTTTTGGTGGCCGTCCTTTAACAGTCAGTGATTTACTCACCAATTTCAGCCACCAGAGCGTGTCAGCGCACTGTTTAAGGTAAGAGTTAAGGCGCCTTAGGAGAGCTCTTCTCTGTTTCATTGCCTACTACCAAAAACTCCTGCGTGCACAGATGTCTTTATTCTCTTCGGGTAAACTAAAGAGATTTACATTGATATCTTTAACTTTTCCTGATAATTCAGAGCAACCAAAAGCAGCACAAATTGTAACTTTGACTGAAAAAGCTGTTAAATGATCTAAAAATCAGGTTGAATGCTTCACTCTAAATGGAAACAATGGGATGTTTACAGACAGTGGGGGCCGTGTGATGTCATCAATCACGTGATTTCAAGATGGTGGAACACAGCTTCTAAAACTGTAAAGTAGTCCCATTTTTAAAAGTTATTAAAACTAATATGATGCCTAATAATGCGTTTTGATAGGCATAGATCTACTAATAAATACATTAATAAATACAAATTTTAAGCCACATTTGTATAAACGGTGGAGGATCCCTAAGTTGAACATTAAAGGTTTCAAAAAGTCATGTGAAAATACAGAAATTATTTAGTTCCTCTACGTTTAATAAAACAGAGTTTTTCCTTCACACACTGAGGTTGTTGGTTCCTTTTTTCTGTCTGAAATTTATTGAAGTCTGGTAATAGGTTTGCCCATGTTTGTGTAGTATATTTGGTCTATTTGGTGTTTATTTATGTCAAACAAATGTGAGTATGCAGTGTGTTTATGGTCAGTCTCCATCCTACAAACAAAGCTGGACTCACTGTTTTCCTGTCGTCTTGTAGGCCTGAAGACAAAAAAGAAGAATAAAGTGGGTTTAATGCAGGAGAAAAACTTCTTTGTCAATGTAAATAAATCCCATGAATCAATGGAATCATCATAAATAAATGTGTCTGACCTGGATGAAGCGGAAGGGGTCGTTCTCCTGCATCAGCGCCTCCAGCCCACAGCGCACCTCCTGCAGACGGGCCTGGTCCTGGTGGATCTTGGACATGTTCTTCCGGATGGCCGGGCCGTTGGTTTCAAAGTGCGTGCGCGTGTGGTCTCGCATTCTGACGATGAAGCAGTGAACCTTGGCCTTCATCTCCTCCCCCAGCAGTGTCAGACACTGCTCAGAGTCGTCCATGAACTTCTGCACAACACAAGACCATGGTTCAGTACTTAGCTCCACCTCCATCACAAGGCAAAGGAACTTCAAGTCGTAGGACTTTTTTAAGTGCCATTCAACTTTCTTATCAAGGCTTCACTTAGTTGTTAGATAGTCAATATATAAAACAGGAGCATCAAAGTAGCTTTAAGAAAACATTATTAGTTTTTTTTAAAAAAGAAAAGAAAAAGAGGCTCAATTGTTTTTGGATTCGGGGCTTTTTCTTCTTTCTGCCCTATTGTTTACAAAAATGAGGAAAACAAGCAACATATTTAGAGAGGTGTCAAACTCATTTTTGTTCAGGGGCCAAATTTAAGCTCCAGTGGATGGTAGAATAGTCAGGAAAAAAATGCAATTTTAGAGTTAATGTACCCTAGTTCTTACTTCCACGTATAACTGATAAAGAGTTTTAAAGGCGCTAATTTGTCATTTAGAAAAGTTTTGTGGCAAATTACTTGGAATTTAGTTACTTCTACAACTAGTCTAGAACACTCGGATGGACTATCCTTCTATCCTGTCCTGTTTGCCCTTCTGTTCACTAACCCAACCAGTAGAAGCAGATGGCTGCCACCTCTGAACCTGGTTCCACTGGAGATTTCTTCCTATAAAAAAAAGAGAGTTTTTTCTTCCCACTGTCGCTAAATGCTTGTTTATGTGGATCTTGTTGAGTTCTTTCTTTCTTACTATGGACTCTATATTTTGTTTAGTGCTTTGAGATGACTTTGTTGTAATTTGCGCTATATAAATAACATTTAATTGAATTGAATTTCCTGTGAGCCGAAATGGATGATCTAAAGGGCCAGATTTGGGCCCCTGAACCTTGAGTTTGACACATATGCATTTAAGGCATTCTTTTGCTGACTGAGGGACGCACTTAAGGTGCAGTCTGCAACTCTTATAAAAGTAACTTTTTGTCATATTTGCTAAAGCTGTCACAATGTAAGGACAGCTTTACATCAAACTAGTAGTTTGTGTGAAAAAAACAGACTCATTGAGTCCCTCCTACTGCCTTTGGCAGATTGCCAGAAAGCCCCGTGACCGAGCAAAAAGAACCAATCAGAGCAAGGATTATGTAGGATGGACTGTCTGACAGCTGTTACTCACAGGCCCTGCCCCTTTCCTGGACCTAGAGCGCCGTCTTTTTTACAGTGTATGGTCTGGAGGAGTAGAAAATGGAATTGGTGACTTTTCTGCTTGAAAGGTATTTACTGCTGCTTGATTTACATTATGTTTGATTTGTAATTGTTACACTAGAACTCTGTAGTGCATGTGTTGTTCATGTGCGTGCAGCAGCCTCCGTTTGGGCTGCTGTAAGTGACACTGTGTTGCTGCTGCTGAGGTGTGTGCACCTTGAGAAAGAGAAGCGTTGCAGTAATATGCTTTTAACAGAGCATGTTTTATTACTGTGATGTTGCTGTAGGACTAATGTTAGCTTGTTAGCTCCTCTGAGGGAGGGACTTTAGAGGCAGGGCAAGAGAGCAGCGGGGAGAGAAGGATCTGAGAGTCGCAGACTCGCCTTTAATAAGGTGCTGATGATGAAAATGAAACTTTGGCTGAAAGCTTTCAATGCAAACCGCTTTAAGAAAATGCTTAAAGGTTCATTATTAAGTAAAATATGTTTTTTCTGGTCTCTACATTTATAAACTGGTCCTCCCCGAACCTGCCAAACAAACGATTCCTGCATGGTCTCTGCAGCACACACACACTGGTAAAACGGCGCTTCTACAGGCTGTTCAGATTCAGCTTCTGTCATGACGTAACCAAAGGAGTCATTTTCATAGGACGAGCGGTGATAGCAGACTTTGTGACACAATGTGACGCAGCGGTTGGACAAAACAGTGGACTATCACCTTAAATAGACTATTCCTGTAATAACTAGAAGAGATGATGACAAGAAAGTGACTTTGCAGCTTCGGTAAGTGTTTGAAGTGTTTGAACTCCTCTGCTTTTGCTGCTGCTGCTGCTCCAGCTGTGCAGACTTGTAATGCTAGCACGCGGCACACGCACACTTTATGAAACAGTGTTTTTCTGTTTTACAGGTTTGAGTTTTTTCTGAGGACTAAAGTCACAGCTGACCTTTTTAAAAATACATCTCACTGTTGAAGATCTAAAAGCACGAACAGAGGATTGAGCACACTGTGTGTGTGTGTGTGTGTGTGTGTGTACCCGGTTGTGTCGCTCCTTCTCCTCCTGCTCCTGGAGCTTCTTCTCAGCCATGATGTTCTTTCTCTCCAGCCTGTAGAGACGTTTCTCCAGCGCCCCCTGTAGACAGAAACAGAGAACACAGCTCCTTAGGTTTCCACAAAATAAAAAAAACTTTAACTGTTTCTGTCCTCAAATCAAAAGCTTTTTACATAACATGTTTGCCTTTGTATGAGTTTCTGCCTGAAATGCGACTAATGGTTAAACCAGTTTGTTGAGGTGATGAACTGATGAAAGAAAAAGAAAAAAGTAAAATTTAGAAACAAAAGGCAGCTAGTACTTAAAGTCCATGTAAAGCAGAAATAAATGTGTATTATGAGTTTCTCACACCACAGAAACGTGTCATTGACCACTGTGACAAATTTGAAAGATGAAAAAAAAATCACTAAGTATATAAAATTAGGTCTCAAAATCTCAGAAAAACAAGCACTTCTATCTGCTCTGAAACGCTGGGGGCGTGTCAGTTAGAGGCGCTGGAACCACGCCCACGCACGGGAAGGGCGCCGCCTCCATGTACAGTGTCTATGGGAGAGAGCAGTGTGAAAGCGGCTTCTCCCATTGGTTTTGCAAAAGTGCACGGATCGAGCCAAACAAGGTGTCAGCTGAAACATCTGCTCCGCCCGAGTCCGAATATGTGCATACCTCCCGGGTAGAGTCAGAACTGCACCCGCTAAAGGTAAAACACACAATCGCAGTGCAAAAAAAGTGCACATTTCATGAACGCGTTTTATTCCCTAGAGTCTGAATATGTGGTTTGTTTTTGGCTAGGGGCTGAATAGAGGCCACGGAAGTTTGATGTGCTTCAGCAGCAGGGTCTGGTTTATGCTAATGATGGCTCTGTTACGTAACACACCCTCCCATTAAATCCTGAACACAGAATAATACATTGTAAAGTAATTGTGGAGCTAGGTTTCACAAACTGTTTCAAATTTTCTAAGTGGTTGAATGGCTTTTTACATGTTTTAAGGCTGTGATCCTCAACTGGTGGGTCAGGACCCAAAAGTGGGTCGCGGAGCAGTACTAGGTAGGTCGCGGGCAAGCTGGGTCAAAAATAAATGTCTCATGTTGGACTTTTTGACAGGCATGCTGTGAAATGCATGCTTCACACAAAAATATATAGATTTATGTTTTTAAAAAGATTATGTATGTGTGTTTTCAGCAGCTATATTAGTGCCTGTAACAAAATGTGGGTCCCAGGGTGAAACCAGTTGAGAACCCCTGTTTTAAGGAATACATTTATGACCAATTTAATGTGTTTAGAAGAAAATAGCTGAATTTGCTTTACACCGACTTTAAATATGCATCACATAATAAAACAGTCTTTCCTTTCTCTTGTTGACAGACGTATAAAAAATAGATCTGTTCCTGTCAAAGTAAAACAAAATCATACACAGGTATTTATTTGCTTTATTAGTTTATCTGTCAAACTGTGTTGTATGGCACCCTTTGTAAACTTTGTAACAAAGAAAATGAAAAAAAAAAAAATACTGCTATGACGTTGTTCCAGGTGAGGAATGAGGAAATATGAAGATAAATTTTGCGTTGCATGTGTTTGGTTAACTTAGCACGTAGCAACGATGGCTGAGCTGGGTCAAAGGGCAAAAAAAGTGGGACAGTGGCCACGTTTACATGGGAAGTTTAATTCCTCTTTAAACTGACCATGTAAACACTTCATTCCTAATGCTAATTTAATTAAACTTAAATATGAATTAGGTAGCTGGTTTATTCCAATTTTAATTCTGAATTAAATAATTCCTCTATCTTGTAAACACTTATTTCCTCTTTAAGTTAATTCCGGTCCTTCTGCGATGACACGCTGGTGACGACATAATCTAAGATGGCGGCCCGGACTAGAGCCAAGACTATTTATTTAATAAAATCCTTAAAAGACATGGATACAATGAAGAGTGGATGGACGGAGGCATAAACATGCAGACATTAACACAGGCATACGGACTTATTATGCACATAAACATCGGCAAACGGAACAGGCTTCATCAAACAGGTGATACTAAAACCCGGAGATGGAGTAAATGTGTCCCCATACTGAATGCACAGGCCGTAAAATATCACCAAGTTTATCATTGTACAAGTTGTTAGAGCTACCATCTTTACCAGGGAGGAACTATTTATTCCTGGTTATTGTTTCACTGGCCTTTATTTACTGGTGATTAGTTCCTATCTCCCTTCCGACCAAAGTGTGTTATTGTCGAGCTGTGGCTTCAAAACTAAAATCAAAATGAAGGTGAAAACAGTTCTCATGTGTGGTCTTCTGTGTTACAGCCGACAATAAAAGGTTTGTTGTGTGTTTTTACTGATAGATGTGATACCTCACATTCGCCCCCTGTCCAATCAGAGCCTTCCCAACCCCCAGACCTAAAGCGGAATTAAATAAAGCCAAAAAACCTGTTCTCCATGTAAAGCTCAATTCTGAATTACTATTTCCATGTTAACATTTAATTCAGAATAACAAATTCCGAATTAAAAAACATAATGTAACCGCTGCCGGTGTTATCTGATGGACTCGTCCTCATCAGCCCATGAACTATTATGCATCCCAGGTTTGTTAAAAAGCTTCACACTGATTGGTCGTTGGATTGGAGCATTGTTTCTAACAAAGCCCAACTGACTTTACACTGAGCTGGAAGCATCTCTACTCTCACCTATTCATGGGGACAAAAGGACAGGAAGTGGACTGAGCATAGCTTTAACTGTCCACTGAGTCACAAGAGCCGTGCGTTTGTTCACAGGGAGCCAATGACCTTTGACCACTGAGCCTAGTTTAAACTGGCTCTAAAGTGAAGCTTCTACCTTCAGGTCCTTCATGGTGTTCTTCAGAGTCTTGATGGTGTGACCAGCATGTCCTCCCTCGATGGTGCAGGCGTTGCACACACACGTCTTATCGTCCATGCAGTAATACCTGCACACACCAAAGAGTACATGAAAAATGGAACAGGAAACACATTTATTTGATTTATCAGATTAATACTGGGGCGAACGTGGCTCAGTGGTAGAGTGGGTTGTCCAATAACCGAAGAGTTGGGGGTTCGAATGCCACTTTAGCCAAGTCATTGTCTGTGTCCTTGGGCAAGGCAATTTACCCACATTGCCAATTGAAAATTGCCAAATGCATTGTTCTCGTAGTTCTTATAATTATATTTTTTTTCTTTCTCAACTCTTTGTCCTGGAACTCCTTCTAAACTATTAATGCAGCACAAATGACACATATGTCATCTCATGGGCCAATGTCAAGAATGTGCAGTTTACCTTTTTTGGAGCCAAAATGTCAAGGTGAAGGTCACGTCAAGTGTCATAAACCGAAATGTTCCATATCTCTATGAATATTTATCGTACAGGTTCAATGCTTACATTTATGAAAAGCTCGTCTCAAGTGGAGTATTTTATTATATGAACCGAAGCTGTACAGCATCAGCAAAAAGATTGGTAGGGGTCAAAGTTCATGACGTCACCAAAAAAAAAAAAACTTTCCCCTACAGCTTGGCCAAAAATTGAGATCCGGTGCTCAGACTGATACCATTGAACAACATTTCATTTCAATGTGTGACCTTGACCTTCTCTCAAAATCATATTTAAGGTCAAGGTCAGTCTTCTGTATTTCCTGCATTATTACTTTCATTTTAATTAGTAAAAAGAACAAACTTGTCCACAAATCCAGATGCAGGTTGTCATTTTTTCCAATTTTTTAAATTGCCAAATACATATTTGCCTTGTGAATACAGGTCTTTCCTAGTTATTATCATCATTAAAAAAAATAATAATTCATTGTAATGGTTTTTAATCAATACGTCAGAATTTTTAAAAGGCCTTTTCTTCTGATTAATGATATGCATGTCATGGTTATTTATGTCTGTATGACGCGAATACTTCTCTAACATGGAAGATACACGACGCATATTAACAATATAATCTCTAAATATCATGATATAAAGTCTCCTTTTTCATTTTGTTTCTCAGAATTATCCTTAACCTCAAATATTAAGGAAAGAATAAACACTGTGGAAAAATATTTCTGGAAATACTGTATTAGATGTCTCTGTACTTTATCACTTAAAACTATTTAAACCTTTGAATAAAAAATGGAAAACCAAGTTCTCTCCACATCACAACAAGCTGTTCCTAAAGTAAAGAATGAGTGGAAAACTTTGAGGGGAGTCCTGATCCAATCAGCTGTCTGCAATCAGGCTCTAGTCCAGCTGTTGATAAGGGATCACAACTGATTTAATTACATCACTGTAAAGGAAAAGTCTAGATAACATCATTGACAATGTCATTTTTTTTTTTTAAACCTACAAACTAAACAAAGTGTAAGTATCAGAGGCCGTAACATTTTAGATGTTACATTTAGCAGATGTTTAAAAAGTAAAAACATGAGGGAATCCATAAATACTACAATTGGAAATTTGAATATCTGACAGTAGAATTTTAATTACATTTAATGTGTTAACAGACTTGGTAAAGTGGGTGGAGCCTTGTAATGGAAAAGACAGACTGTAGTAGGGGTGTCCAATACAATTTTTTCACATCTGATATCATACCAATACATTCTTGTGTACTGGCCAATATCAGCATGAATCACACATATGTTTATGACTTATTTTGTAGTGAGAAATATTATAGAAAAGGCTTGATTAGGTGATATTACTAAGAACAATAGTGCAGCGATTCTCAATTGGTGGGTCACGAACCTGTACTGGGTGGGTCGCGGACAGCTGGTCAAAATAAACTGATACTTCTTTGAAAGAAACTTTTCTTTCATGGAAAAATGTGGGTCACAGGGTGAGACCAGTTGAGAACCCCTACAAGGAAAAACTCGCCCATTTAGTATTAACCAATGAGTTACAGGCATTTTAACCTTAAACGTTAAAGACATTTCTTGATTTCTTTATAACTCAATTGTGTGTTAACTATGACGTTCAGGTATAAGATTTATTGCTCCATTTTTGATCATTTGTGAAATGTTATTGATGAACATAAATCTAGTTAATAATAAGTATATACTTGGCTACTCTGTATTTGTAATACACTACAATATCAAAAACTAATTCCAGAGAAAATATTTATTTAGGGTCACCAGAAATTCTTGATATCAAAATAGGGTCACAAAAAAGGTTGGGAACCACTGCACTAGACAATGTTTTTAAATTACTCTTAAAGCCACAGGACAGGGGCTGGTCTGTTTGGTGATCGGTCAGCCAATCATCCCAGCCCAGAAGATATTTGGACTTCTTTCAGATTTCACAGACTTTCCTTCTGCTACAGCCACATGCATGTGTGTGTGTGTGTGTGTGTGTGTGTGTGTGTGTGTGTGTGTGTGTGTGTGTGTGTGTGTGTGTGTGTGTGTGTGTGTGCGTGTGTGTGTGGTTTTCAGAAACAAGCAGGCCTGCTAAAAACTGTACTTGTGAGATGTGACCGACTTAGTCCTGCCTTCGAGCTGTTCAATCAAAAGAAGTGGGAAAAAGCTTACAGTTAGAATATTCTACAACTGAGTAGAAAGAATGAAAAATAAAAAATTGACCGACCCTGAAAAATTACCTTAATAAATCCATCACAAACTCATTATGTATCAGAGAATTTGGATGCAGGCCAATATAGTTTTATATTAGGGTTTTGTTTTTATTGCCAACACGTCTAGATCTGAACTCTACACAGAGAGTGGTACAATCTCTTGAGCCGTCTCACCTTGACTACTGTTCAGTAATCTGGTCGGCAACCACTAAATCTGATTAAAGTGGCTTCAAGTTGCCCAGAATAAGGCTGCTCTCCTTGCTTTGTGGTTTCCCTACAGGACCAGTACCACTGATATGTACCTTATCATGGCCCCTCAGGCAAACAAAAATGCCTTAAAATTTACTAACTTTAAAAAACATGATTTTACTGGCCAACCGAGATTATTTCAAATACTGCCATCATATCAGTTCACTAATAGAGTGATCCGCATGCACTGATTTTTAATGTGTTGATGTATTCAAACGTATTTGTGTTTGTAAGGAATCTGTTTACACTTTAAGTTGGGAATTGTTTTATTTATTTATAGTTTTTTTATTTATAAATAATAAATTTATTTTTAGTCCATATCACCCATCCCTAGCGTCAACGCGTTGATAAATGTTGTAAATTCAACGTTACTTCACCATTTATATTGTGAAGAAGAATTTGGCAACATAAGAAGAACCAACCTAAAGTTTGGGACAATTTCACTGAAAACTTATACAACACACCTGAGGTATGACATGAAACTAACAGTAATATGTTAGAATCAAAGCAACACAAAATTATTATTTATTTATATATATTAAGAATTATATATTTTTTTAAAGAATTTGGGAAAACTGTAATGAAAACTTTGGACCAAATATGATGTTCCTGCATATTTTTAAAAGTCTTTCATTTTTCCGGTTCTTACATGTACTAGAATCCTGATTTTTTATTTTTTTTTGTTAATGAACCCCAGGAAGATTAGGAACCACCATGATGGATGCTGATGGGGATCCAATGAACAAATAAACACAATGATCCGACCTGTATATCTCGTCGTGTTCGGGGCACTTCCTCTTCCAGAAGTCGTTCATCGGCTCGGTGAGCGGATGCTCTCGAAATGCTGGCAACTCCAGATGTGGCTTCACGTGCTCCGGACACATCGACACCTCGCACTTCAGGCACGTCTTCACAGCCAAAATTGGCGCCGCCGCCTGCTGCTGCTTGGTCCCGTCTTCTTGAGAAGTGGACGGCGTGGGATTCCTTTCTGTGGATGCCTCCGCGGGGGGGGCGGGGCAGTAGTCACATGGGACGGCGAACACGCTGACAGGTTTCTGCACGGACGGAGACAACAGCAGCAGCTCTTTGGACCGCTGAGCCGCGGCGTTAGCTCGGCGCCGATGGCGGTAGTCGTCTGCGATGTTGGCGAGTTTGAAGTTCTTCTTGAAGGGGGCGCCACAGCGGTGGCTCTCACGGCACTCCGGGCAGCGGAGGCGTCCACGCTCGGCCTGACGCCTCAGGCGATCCAGGCAAGTCTTACAGAAGTTGTGGCCGCACTGCAGCAGGTGGGGGTCCCGGTACAGGTCCAGACACACGGGACAGGTGAGCTCCTCATGCAGCACCGGGTACTGCTCAGAGAACGCCGACGCCATGATGTCAGCGCCTGGGCTGTGATTAGAGAAAAAAAATTAACAAATTAACAGTTTAATAATTTCCCCATTACAGGCCATTAAATTTAACCAACATGTATAATAAAAATATGGTACCTCAAGATAACAAATATTACTATTATAACTGCAGAAGAACACCCGGCATGAACGCACACTGAAATCACACGAAATGACTTGATGCACGAGTGTCAAACATGTTTTAGTTGAAGGCCAAATACGAACCAGTTTGGTCTCAAGTGGGCCGCAAATTTTAGGTTGGAGAACGAGCAATTTCAACATAATTCTGCTCTATAAATGTATGTAAAATAATGGAAGTTACAGACAATATCTGATCTTTAAATTTCCTTGAGTTTGTGACCATTTTTTATTCAATTTGGAAAACTTTGTGGAATAACGAACAAAATTGCAGGATTTTGGAAAAGATAAAGATTAAGGATGCACCAAAATGAAAATTCTTGGCCAAAACCAAAAGTGATAAAACCAAGGCAGAAAAACCGAAACGCCGAAAGAAATTATCATGCATGTTATTAGTGCCATTGCATTTGGCGTGTTTCCAGACAAGCGCGCATGCACGAGTCATCAGCACATCTTGTTTCGGTCGGCTAGTTCCGGTGAAAAAAGTGTTTAGGCCGAAAGTACACTTTTGGTTTTAGTGATGCACTTTTCGGTTTATCTCTAATAAAGATTTATTTTTCAACAATGTGTGATTAAGAATGGCTGTCATCGTGTAATGAAAGTATGGGTAAACTTTGTGCCCTGGCAAATATTGTGAATATTAATTTAATTTATTTATTTGGAAAGGGCTGATATATCTGCAACTGAATTACTTAATATTTTTACACAATGATTTGTGTTTTCTGTGATTCCGACTTTATCCTGCGGCCTGGATTTGATGCTCTATAAGGCCAGATTTGGCCTCCGAGTTTGACACATGTGACTTAGTGTAAGACTTCACACGTTCATTTTGCTACACATGTGAGACATCAGGCCTCCTGTTCAACTGCAAAATATATCGTGGAAATGTGTGTGATTGATGTAAAACACGTTGGTAAGGCTTTGCTCGATGACTGTAGTGTATAGTACGTTAGTGTGACATCTACAACACAATCTCAATGAGTATATACTGTCTACTATATACTAGAAGTATCATTAGGATGATAAAGATAGATATGAAGGCACATTGAAGCCACTTTCTTGGGTTCAGGTTGGGGTAACTTACTAGTACTTATTATGTTGTTACACACATGGCACTATTTTAGAGTTCATACATTTGCTGCTATACTTGTTATATACTTTGTTTTGAATTTAAAATTATGTTGTAATTGTGCAAGATTTGGTCTCTTCCTTTTTAAGTTCTTACATGAGATGTTTACTGTATGCAAGGGAACAGTTGTAAGATTTATTACCAAAAATAAAACGTGTGGGGTGAAAGTAACTAGTGACTAGTTTACTTTGAGTATTATGTAATGGAGCTAATTCTTACTCATACTTGAGTATTTTATGTATAACTTACTTGTACATGTGTACAATTTCAATAGCACACTGAGGCTAAATATCTCTGTTGATTCTCCACCTTTACTTTGAAAGTTCTGAAAAACATTTGAAGTGAGAAAGTGACCAAGTAGAATATCAACACGTGCTCATTTCATCCATAAAACTCACGTAAATACATTTTATGCCGACATTTAGAAGATTTCGATTTTGTCCGCCATTTACTGCTGACAAAACTTCAACAAGTGTTAAAAAAAAAAACTAATACAAGACAACAAGAAATGCTTTTATTTTGAAAAGGGGATGTTTGAGTTTTTAGCTAGAAGACAGTCCAAGGATGATTTTACATTCTGCTCGCAATGCATCATGGGATGGTTGTGTATGACTAGTGTGCCCTAGTGTGTGTATACTTAAAAATGTCCCCATGTAGTACACAGTCAGGGTTTTTTTTTTTTCACGAACTCAATCTTTTCATACTATCTAATGTGAAGGCATTACATACTAATATTGACATCATACTTAGTATGAGTTTCACGTTAGTATGACATTTACAACACAGCTCATCATATTGCAAAATTTCATAGTGAGATTTAGCATTTCCTTCTCTTTGTCCACCTGTTTACGGAGGGAAAGATGTACAGAAATGAATGCGAATTTATTTGGGGACATCTGCTTGATTTTCTTGAAAGAAAGAAGAAAAAAAAAAAAACTAAAAACAATATTTCCATTTCAAGAAATAATTTCTGTCTGTTTTCAGCAAAACACGGAAAATTTGGAAAGTACAAATTATACCGAGTAACTATGACCTACTGCAAGCAAGTTCCTTTTGTCTTCTTCTTCTTTTTTTTTTTTTTTTAATATGTTAAGGTTTCATATATTCAGACAACTTTTTTCAGGAAGTTTCTGGCCACGCTCAGAAATAAAGAACTGATACGGACACGTCAAACCAATCAGCAGATGCCTATGAGGAAGACTGACAGTTGACAGTCCAAACAAGTCAGAAAAAACTTGTCTGGATAAATGAAACCTGAACATAAAACAACGACCTAATCGTCTTTAAAAGCAAACCAATAATTAAATAATGTGAACACGTCCGGTCATTAGCAGCAGTCTTTATATTGAGTTATTTTAAAACATGTAACAACGATAATCTGAAAAGGAAAGAAAGTTAACTTTTTCTTTAACTAATGCAACAAAATAAAGTAATGTACCCATTAAATGTCACTCAAACTCAAAATAAAATAAAATTATGATGATTTTAAACTATATAAACTATTTTCCTGTTGCCATAAACAGCAAAAATATATACCTTTCAAAATAAAAGTTGCTTTGGTTTTTGTTGGTTTGAAGAAAAAGAATAAAGAAAAAAAAAAAAAAATGGATCCGCCACCCATGTATTGAGAACCAAAGGTTGCATTGATAAAACTCGGGCCTTTGATGACATTAGTCAATAATAGTGAACTCTGAACTCCAGCTAACCTTTCGTTTAGAAACCGTGTTTACACAGGACCGGAAACAACCGCTTTCTCCGTTAATAACAGACAGAACCGAACCCGCGGTGCTCGGTTTGACCGTTCAACGCCCCAGCTGACAGTTAGCACACATTAACCCGGGTTATTTTAAACTTTCAGCGACAATCAAAGCTCGAGTTCACAAAGTAGGTGTTGTTACCTGGATTAAAGTGTCCAAAGTGAGTGTTGTTCTCAGGTGAAGCTTTGATTGAGGTGAGGCTCTGTGCACCTGCTCCTACACACAGCTGCTAGCGGTTTAACAGCGAACGTTAAACCCCGGCTTTCAGTCCTCCACGCCGGGGGAAACACTCCAACCAGCCTGCGGTCGACTCGTCACCTGGTCCTTTGTGTGTTTTTTGGCACAGAAAAGTCGAGTTAAAGGCTCACCTGAGCCGGAAACAGCACAGCAACTGAATGCACAGCAGGCGGGATGATGCGGGAAAAGGATGCCTTCACGTACCCTCGGAAACTACTGTCTCTTTAATCCCCCTTTTGCCGTTTTACCTGCCGTTGTGAATGTATATTTAAATAAAAGGCTTTATTTGTTTACTTTATGTATTTTAATTATATCAGGTATGGCTTGCGTTACTAAACGTGCTGATTGCATAAGACAACGAGCCGATAATTATCGAAGTGTCTTTTAGAATGCTGCCTTCAAAGACACTCGGGAATTTGGCTTTTTCCTCACCGCTCATATTCTAATATTATTAAACAGATTCAGTGTTATAGCAGTAAATGGTTGAATGTATCAAATAAAGTAAAGTTTTACACAAACAAATACAATTAACAAAAAATATTTTTTAAAAAAAAACGAAGGAAGTTGTAACCGTGGTGTGTACTTTTAAAGTGTATTTGTGTTATTTAATGAAAGTTTTTTTCACCGATTTATAGCAAAATAAATCAATAAATAAAAACACATCTTAACGTAATTAAAGTTATGCCACCGTTAATTTACCAAAAACGAATTAAGTACAAAACAAAATGTAAGTTAAATAAATTTAAATGAAAGTAAAATTTGTAAACTCAAAATTACGAGATAAAAATTAATAGTTTTGAGATACGTAAGTCATAATTAAATACAAAATAAAAAGACATTTTTGAAATGAAGTCATAACGTACAAAACTATGAGATGGCAAGTTAAATAAAGGGTAAATATAAGAAGACATAGTTGAGAGATTAAAAGTCAATAAATTCAAAATAAAAAGTCATAGTTATGAAGTGATAATTGAGATAAAAAAACAATACAAGTTGTAATTATAAGACAAAAGTTTTTAATTAGTAGATAAAAAGTCACAATGATGAGATAAAAAGTCATAATTATGAGAAAAAATCATAACTTAAAGACAAAAAGTCATAATTATGAAGTGATAATTCTGAGATAAAAATACATTATAAGATTTAAAAAGTTATAACTATTTATATAATGTTATAATTATTAGATAAAAAGTCATCACCATGAGATAAAAAGTAAATATTATGAGATAAAGTCATTATTATGAGATACAAGTCAGTATTAAGAGACCAAAAGTCATTATAATAAGATAAATGTCATTAAGAGATGACAAATCATTATTAAGAGACTAAAAGTCATTATTAAGAGATAAAATATAATTTGATAAAAAGTCATTATTATAAGTAAAAGTCATTATTATGAGATACAAGTCATAATTAAGAGATTAAAAGTCATAATTAAGAGATTAAAAGTCATTATTATGAGATAAAAAGTCATAATTAAGAGATTAAATGTGCTAACAGTACTAGGAGGTATCAAACATCATTAGAAGGCTCAGTATGTGAATAATTAAATCCATGGATTGACTCAGTAATAACAAACACCCACTGAAATAGATAAACACAAACACCAGATGAATTAATACATCAGAGAAAAACACTTCCTTTATTAAAAAGAGGAAGTTATTTCAGATGTGTCAGTTTCTTTAAGCAGTTTGACTGCTTTTTACACACACACACACACACCTAAATATGAGACACACACACGTTTCATGGACGAGTTTATTGGTTTATTATGATATACATAAACATGTTGAGGATGGCTTTAAAATAAAAGCATGCAGCAAGTGATTTACATAATGATGTGATCACATGACTCCTTCAGTCCAAAGTAGACACTTCCTTCCCACACATGTCAGCTAGAGAGAGAGAAACAGAGCATTACACTACACTCATCATGACAAAAAGTCATTATTATGAGATAACATGGAATAATACTGAGACATAAAGTAATAAGTGTGAAATAAAAAGTCATTATTATAAGATAAAATGGAAAAATACTGAGACATAAAGTAATAAGTGTGAAACAAAAAGTCATTATTATGAGATAACATGGAATAATAGTGACACATAAAGTAATAAGTGTGAAATAAAAAGTCATTATTATGAAATAAAATGGAATAATAGTGAGACAAAGTAATACGTGTGAAATAAAAAGTCATAATTACAGATAAAAATTTTATAAAGAAAGATTAAAAAGTCATAATTGTGAAATAAAATTAATAATTATGAGCTAAAATTGAATATTAGTGAGATAGAAAGTCCCAATTATAAAATAAAAGAATAAGCATTAAAAGTAATAATTATGAAATAAAAAGTCAGAATTATGAATTAAGTCAGAAATATGAGCTAAAATTGAATAACAGTGAGACAGAAAGTCATAAATATGAAATAAAAAGTCATAACATTAAAAAGTAATAATTACGAGATAAAAAGTCACGATTATGAGCTAAAATTGAATAACAGTGAGATAGAAAGTAATAATTCTGAAATAAAAAGTCAGAATTATGAGATAAAATTGAATAATAGTGAAATAGTCAGAAAAGTGAAATAAAAAGCAATAATTATGAGATAAAAAAATACCTAATTACAGGAAGTTTGGCTCGAACATCAATAATAATTTATAACAGAATAATTTAAAGTTGTAACCCATCGTTTCTACCCCTGAAAGGATTTTAATCTTTAAACTCTTCATGTTGGAGGTGATTTCTCCAGATGTGGAAACACATTTTAGCAGCATTGTGATGTTTGGAGACTTTCATGTTTTTTTTTTTTTTACCTCTTTCCTTCTTGCGAGGCTCCGCCTTCACAGCCATTAATGACACGCGGGCATCAGTATGTAATGCAAGCGCTGCCTTCAACTGGAAGTTTAAAATATGTGGTTGGTTGAACAGTCGAGAGGTAAAATAACATATGTACCATAACATATGCACCATAGCATATGTACCATAACATATGTATCATAACATATGTATCATAACATATGCACCATAACATATGTACCATAACATATGTATCATAACATATGTACCATAACATATGTACCATAACATATGTATCATAACATATGTACCATAACATATGTACCATAACATATGTATCATAACATATGTACCATAACATATGTATCATAACATATGTACCATAACATATGCACCATAACATATGTATCATAACATATGTATCACAACATATGTATCATAACATGAAGAAGATGTTGTTATACCTGCTGGGACACGGCCAGGTTCACAGCTGGATCATTCAGGTCAGCCTGGGTTTGTATCTTCATCCTCATCCTCACAGACGTCTGGAAAACACCTGAAGGTGAAAAAGTTTGACATCACCATCAATAACAAACGGCATTAATAATTAAATAGTCATGATGCAACTGGGCCATTTTATCTATTTATTAAGTTCACTTCAAATATGTGGAGAAAAGCAAAAAAAATACAAAAAAAAAATACAGATAAGAAATTAAGAAGAAATTAGTGTTGGAAAAAAAAAAAAAAAAATTAATAATAATTTAACAAATAAAACACTGTAATTCCTTTGTTTACCTAAATTTACATATTATTTCTGTGTATTTCCACTGGTTTTACTTTATCTTTGTTTACCTGTTTGTCTGATGTAATTTTGTTGTTTTTCTTTTATTTTTTTGTGTATATGTGTGTGTGTGTGTGTGTGTGTGTGCGTGTGTGTGTGTGTGTGCGTGTGTGTGTGTGTGTGTGTGTGTGTGTGTGTGTGTGTCTGTGTGTTGGAGGGTTATAGTGTGTAATGTTTTTGTATTTGAAAAATAACAAAAAATGGGCTATATGTACTTTGAGATGAATATATGTATGAATAAATATGAAAGTCAATAAAAATACTTGGGAAAAAAAAAACATTTAAAGAATTGAAATGACATCATTGACTTCACTCATATTTTCAACTTAAAACAAAAGTGCCTTTAAAAATACAAAAACTTCCATTTTCTCCTCTGTTTTTCTCATTAGTCCATACTCCACCTTCAAAATAAAAGCACAAAGGAAATGACTCAAATGCTCATAAACCCCTATAAGAAGATGTACGTGACCCACATGGTGTAAAGATCCTCTGATGAACCTGGACTAATTCACTTTTTGGAGGCACTCGTACTTTAGTTGTTCCTGGAAAAGTCAGAAAAAATGTGGAATATCAGAGAAAAGATTAATTTTATGTACAAAGTGTTGTTTGACTTTAAATAAATAAATAAAAGTGGAGCTAATTATTTATTTCTGTTGATTGCTGACAAGCTCAAACTGTTTCTCAAGTTGTGCTGATTTAGGTTTAGTTCAGGAGTTGGAAATCTGCGGCTTTTGAGCCACACGAGGCTGTTTTTGCTGAGGCTCCATCATAAACTGATTCACAAAAGACACAAAAAAGACAACAAAAAACACACAAAATGAGTCCACAAACACAAAAAACAACAAAAACACACAAAACAACAGAAGAATACACAAAACAACAATAACAAACATGACTCCAAAAACACAACAAATGGCAGAAAAATACACAAAATGAGAAGAAAAACCCCAACAACTTAAAAAGACACAAAATGACTCAGAAAACATAGAGCAAGAGAAACACAAATGTCAGAAAAATAAACAAAACAACAAAAAAAATAACAGAATGTCTTATAAACACAAAATGACACAAAAACAAATATCAACAAATATACACTTTGGGCCTGAACTACAAAGCTTTCGTTTCAGTTTAGTCAAAATTTCTTTATCATTTCACAATTTTTTGTTGTTGTCTTGTGTATTTTGTTTGTTTGTTTTTTGTGTGTTTTTGTTTTTCTGACATTTTTTGTTCATTTTGTTAGTTTTTTGGGTCAATTTATGTATTAAAAACTAATTTCATATTTTTTGTTGTTTCCTTGTGTATTTTCTGTATTTTTTGTGTGGCGTTTTTCTTGCTTTGTACATATTAATTTGTGTATTTTGCAAACGATTTATACATTATTTTGGTGTCAGTTCTTGCATTACTTTATCATTTTGTATTTTTTGTTGTTGCCCTGTGTGTTTTGTCTCTTTGTTATTTGGTCAGTTTTTCTAACAGCTGCCTGTGATATTCTGCATCATCCCCTCCCTGTGATGTCATGATAACATTATTGATTTATTCTGGCTCCTGTGTATGCAGTGGGCGGAGCTAAAAGGTTGCTTACCTTCACACAGGAAGTCCAGCTGTTTGCTGCAGTCCTGTCTTTTCCACTTTCTGTTCCTTATGGCGACGCATGACCAGTTTTCTTTGAGCTTGTCCTGATTTTTCCCCCAGTGGCTGAACTGGTAGACGCTGCCATCGGACCAGTTCCACTGAGGCCTGTGGAGGCCGATCCAGATCTGACCCACCTCCTGCTCCTCCATCAGGCTCAGCAGGGCCTGGTTCTCTTCATCACTGTCCACAGTCACCAGGTCTCTGTGGTTCCTCCTGCAGAAGCTCTGAGCAGAGACCCAGGACCTGTTCTGGTTCACCAGCACGTACGGATGTTTACTGCTGTCTGCACAAGACAAGACACATCACCAACAACAGGACAAGTGCAGGAATCAAGACTTAGGGTTTCATATTATACAGTCAGTGACTTCAATAAAAAACTAAACAATATTTGTCCTCAGTAGACCATTAAAATTATTATTATTATTATTAGAAGGCCCACTGAGCAGAACTCATAATGATATATACAGAAAGCGGTTGAAAAAGAAAGAGAGTTAGAGAAGAAAGGACAAGGCAAGAGAAGACAAGAGACGCGAAAACAAGACAAAAAGGAAAAGACAAGGCGAGGCGAGGAAAGGTAAGACAGGAAAGGACAAGACAAAATGAGACAAGGAAAGCAGAGGCAAAACCAGAAAAGACAAGAGAAGAGAAAACAAGGAAAACAAGAACAAGACATAAAAGGGCAGAAGACAAGATACAAAAGGACAAGACGAGCAAAGACAAGACATAAATGGACAATTCAAGACAAGAAAGGACAAGATAAGACAACAAAAGACAAGACGAGGCAAGAGAAGAATAGATGAGAAAGGACCAGAAAGAAGACAAGAAAGGACAAGATAAGACAAGCAAAGAGAAGACAAGACAAGACAGGGTAAGATAAGAAAAGGACAAGAAAGAAGGCAAGACAAGATAAGACAAGGAAAAAGAAGAAACAACGAGAACGGACAAGACAAGGGAAAAAAGACAAGACATAAAAGGACAGGAGACAAGATACAAAAGGACAAGACAAGCAAAGACAAGACATAAATAGACAATTCAAGACAAGAAAGGACAAGATAAGACAACAAAAGACAAGACGAGGCAAGAGAAGAAAAGACGATAAAGGACAAGAAAGAAGACAAGACAAGGGAAGACAAAGAAAGAGAAGGCAAGATGAGAAAAAAGGAAAACAAGAACAAGACAAAAAAGCACAAGATAAGACAAGGAAAGAGAAGAAACGATCAAAAAGGACAAGACAAGTAAAGTCAAGACATAAATGGACAATTCAAGACAAGAAAGGACAAGATAAAAGAAGACAATATATTAAAAAGTCAAAAGAACACATGGAATACTTCATAAGTTTAGGTTTAACACTATAACGTTAACACTCACTGTGTGAACAAACAAAAGCCTTTTCTGTTTTCAGGCACTGCTCAGTGCTCCAGAAGCCATCATCATTCATGGTCACACAGTTCTGGTCTCCTTCCTTCTCGTTGGCCTGTGTCTTGTTCCAGTGTCTGTAGGTCTGCTGTCGTTGGGGGTCCAGTAGAGACCACCTCCACTTCAAATCCTTGTTGAACAAACCGATCCAGAAATCATTCTCGTCTGAGGTCATGTCTTCTACTAGTTGGTTGGTGTTAGAGTCTAAGATGGAGGCCAGATCCTGGTAGTGGAACCTGCAGAAGGTCTGAGCTTCAGTCCAGTTCAGCTTTTTGTTGGACACCATGATGAGCTCATGCTTGAAAACTGTGGAGAACAACAGCCCGATTATACCACAGTCAGCATTTTTAATGCACGCAGACTTTTAGTAAATCAGGCCCTGAGAATAAACACCAACAGATCTCCTCGTAACCCTCATGTGTCAAACTCAAGGCCCGGGGGCCAAATCCGGCCCTTTAGAGAAGTGGCTCTCAAACTTTTCTGTGGTAGTCCCCCTTACTTTTATTTCTGAATCCAAGTATCCCCCCTTTGTCTGATAACACACATTTTAAATAATCTAACATTGTAAATAAGTGGAAAGAAGCAATATTTAGTGCAGTGGTTCCCATACTTTTTTGGAATCATGACCACATTTTGAATTTCTGGCAACCACAAACAGAATTTGCATCTCAGTTAAACTAGAAATACAGTTGTTTCAATTAAAAAAGAAGAAGAATTCAAAAATCTATCTATCTAACAAACTAACTAACTAACTAGGGCTGCTGCGGTGAGGGTGGTCTCCAGTCCCCTTGCGTTGAGCCAACCAGGTGAACCACTTTCTTCCGTGCCGGCAGATCTGCGTCCTCCACGGCAACTCCGTGTTGTCTGAGGTCGCCCGTGACGATGTCGACCAATCGTGTGCGGGGCTCGCCTCATGGCCGCCTACAACCTGCTGCCCTTGGGTCAAACTGGAGACTGGCTTTCGTCGGATGGTCAGGAGGTAGGCGGAGGACATGGCCAAACCAGCGGGTGCGTCGCTGCGCAGCCAAGTAAAATGCTCTAGGCCATTGGTGGCGAACTCCAGTCCTCGAAGGCCGGATTCCTGAGACTTTTAGATGCGTCCCTGCTCCAACACACCTGGTTGAAACCAATGTGTTGTCATCAAGCTCTGTAGAAGCATGATAACGAGCCATTCATTTGATTCAGGTGTGTTGGAGCAGGGACACATCTAAAAGTCTCAGGAATCCAGCTCGTGAGGACTGGAGTTCGCCACCGCTGCTCTAGGCTGACACGTGTGGGCTCTTAGCACTTCGTTGGAGACCCACTGGGGCCACCTGATGTTTTCAATGGTTCTGAGAGCTCTACTATCAAAACCAAGGGCCATGTCTCCGAGTCATAGAGCAGGATCTGCGTGAGATGGAGCGATGCCACCAGAGTGGTTACCAGAGAGACTTCAGAGCTGAAGCTGCCAAAACTCTTCTGTGAGTAATTTCTGGTTTTAAGTCCCCATTGTGTGTTACTGTGGAGACGAGATATACAAAGCTCTTGACAGGCTCAACAAAATCGTTGCAAACCTGAAGAGGGTTTATTGCAAAAATGCATAAACTTGTCCAGCTCACTTGAAGACCAAGCTTCTCTGCCTCTTCTCTGTATATGCTCTTAACTGTCGTCGGCATACTCCAGGTCAGTCAGATGGTAGCTGCCGAAGGACACCCCGGGCACCCGTTCGCAAACCCTGGACATCAGATGGTCAATGATGCAGTTGAGGAGATCAGGAGCTGCTACACATCCCTGCCGAACGCCACTGGAGATGGGAAACCAGTCTGTGCTGTTATCTGTCTTTCTATCTACCTAACTACATTTTTCAGAAATTTCAGGCAACCCCATTTAAACTCCAGACAACACCACATGGGGTCCCAATCCCAAGGTTGAAAAACACTGAATTAGTGCCTCTTGAATAGATTCATTTCTATAGTTTCTATCATTTCCGTTCATATCACGCCTGGGGTGGGACCAAGACTGACACTTTATTGTTAATTTTCCACTCTCTCTCTCTCTCTCAAGTACCTCCTGTAGTACCAATGCATACCGCTAAGGGTACACGTACCCCCATTTGAGAAAAACTACTTCAAAGCATGAAATTGGGCATGCTTGAGGAAGTAAAAACAACAGAAAAAAACATGAAATATTTTGTAAATGATTAGTAAATCATTTAGTTGTTGATATATCAGTAGGGTTGCAAAGGGGCGTAAAATATCAGGCAGATTTCCACGAGAACCTAAGCTCAGGAATTTTGGCAATATTCAAAAAGTAGAATTTTTTTTATTATTATTAGGCAGATATTGTGAGTAATTTTATATCACTGTATCATATTCAAACATAACATAACATTTTAACAGATTTATTTGTAAGTAGAAATTTACAGTTATTCAAGTAGAGTTTCATTGAATTTGTCACAAATTCCCATGCTCGTATAAAACGCGATGGAAGTCATCTTTAATCTGAAATCGTTGAAAAAAACCGAATTTTTCCAAAACTCTGCTCAATCCTCAAATTATTTGACAAAATATCCTTAATTCAGTTGTAGATATCTCAGCCCCTCCAAATACACAATAATCAGTTAAAATCCACAACATTTGCAGAGCTCAGTTTTCCATTTCTTATATCACGACGGCAGTCATTTTTAATCTCAAATTGTTGAAAGAACTCTCAATTTTTCTGAAATCTGGCAAATTTTCTTATAATAAAAATGAGCAAAAATGACACATGCGTGCTCCTCCTCACTGCTCCACGTCTGCATTCGAGTCATCTTACAGCTTTTTTTATGGAGGACCAAACCTGCCATAATTAAAATTAAATGAATAAATAAACGTGAAAAATTAAAAAAGGAAAATTGAAAATTAAATACAAATAACTAAACATAAGTGGGAAAAAATACAAAAGTTAAAAGAAAAATTGTCCCAAAATTAAATATAGATTGAGAAATAAATAAAAGTGAAAATAAAAAAATAAATACAAAAATTGTTTATTTTATTTTAACTTGTATTCATTTAATCATTTCTTTTATACATATAAAAACATGTTTTTGCCTTTACTTTTAATCTTTTATTTTCAATTTTGGCAGGTTTGGGTCGCAACAAAATATATATGTAAATGAGGGGGCTGTCCTAAGTGTACTTGCAACTTTTGTATTTTTTCCACTTATATTTATTTATATATTTAATTTTCCTTTGTATTATTTTTCACATTTATTTATTTTTAATTTTGGCAGGTATGGTCCTCCATACGCCTTATGTTTTTTTTCTTTTTTCTTTTTACTTAAACCACGTACAATCAGCTTCTAAAAGCAGACCAGGAATTATTTACAACCTTATTAAATCAACTAAAGGCAATGAATTAAGTTCATCTCATAAAAAAAAACAAAAAAACAAAACAATTACAGTGTAGTGTTTTATTGTGGTCATAAAATGTTTATAGTATTTCATTAGTGCAACAGTGTATATAGTTTAGATTTTTTTTTCCCACCCAGTTTTGAAGCATTTTTTTCTCTTGAGTAAAATAATAATAATAATAATAATAATAATAATAAACATGCGACATGATGCACCAAAACTAGTTCAAACTGAAACCAGAGAATATGAAATTGGGTAGTTTTACCTTTGACTTTGGCCTGATCTGCAATCATGAAGGTCAAACACAATCCTGTAAAAAAAAAAGGAGTTAAAAATAATTTAAGTCAGACACTGACATGTAAACACACAACACGTATAAATATATTTATATATTAAACAAACCAAAGAACCAAAGTCCTTCTCGTCGCCCCCTCATCATCTGCAACAAAGAGACAATGATTGTATTTGAACACATCACGATGCCTTCAGTGTTGATTGGATGCATGAGAATTACCTGCTGTGCTCTGAAGATAAAAACCCACCCGAGCATCAATGACCATCACCCAGTTTGAATACTAAATGATGCGTGACACCAGTGGGCGGTTTGTTTGTTCTGAGGTACCAGAACGAACGCACACGCATGGCACTAAAGTTTTCCATATTCTCCTCAGGTCCCTTTTTTTTTTAAATTTATTTATTTTTTTCTTTCTTTCAATTTTGTTTCTTCGTTTCAGTGCCAACGATTCATTTTCTATTTATTTATTCTTTACTAATTATAGTTTTCACTCTGCCATTACTAATAAACTACCACTTAAAGCATTATTAATTACATATACTTATTTGATCATTAATATATTTTTTTCCTTTGCCTTCTTCCTGTACAGCCTAGGTTCCCAAAGTGGGGTACAGGTACTCACAGGGGAACGCAAATTGTCATAGGGTGTACGTGAATAGAAATGAAAAAGGCAGTGGCTATCCATACGATACCGTACGTACGTACCGTATCAATATATCGACATTCTATCCGTACGCAGCTCCCCTTTTTGGCCAGTTTAGGTCACATGACTAAGACTAAACCTAAACCTAAAACGTTACGTACTTGTACTTCGGTAACCGTACCAATAGCATCGTACGGCAACCGTACAAATAGACACTTTCAATTAAAAACACTGACAACATTGTAAACTTCAATGTAAATAGAGCAGTTAATGTTAATGTCAGATTAATGCTATTGCTAGGCTAATGCTGGGTTAAAGTTAATGTTACGTGAATGCTAATGCTAAGATAATGCTATTGCTAGGCTAATGCTGGGTTAAAGTTAATGTTACGTGAATGCTATTGCTAGGCCGATGCTAATACTGGGTTAAAGGTAATGTTAGGTGAATGCTAATACTAGGTTTTTGCTATTGCTAAGCTAATGATAATGCTTGGTTAAAGCTAATACTAGGTCAATCATAATGCTAGGTTAATGCTATTGCTATGCTAATATCAATGATGATCCTAGGTTAATGCTATTGCTAGGCTAATGCTGGGTTAAAGTTAAAGTTACGTGAATGCTAATGCCATTGCTAGGCAAATGCTAATTCTGGGTTAAAGGTAATGTTAGGTGAATGCTAATGCTAGGTTATTGCTATTGCTAAGCTAATGATAATGCTTGGTTAATGCTAATACTAGGTCAATCATAATGCTAGGCTAATGGTGAGTTAAAGTTAATATGAGGTGAATGCTAATGCTAGGTTATTGATATTGCTAAGCTAATGCTAGGTTAATGCTAATGCTAGGCTAATGCTATTGCTAGGATAATGATAATTCTAGGTTAGAGCTAATACTAGGTTAATAATAATGCTAGGCTAATGTTAAAGTTATTGCTAGGGGCTAATGCCAATGATAAGCTAATGCAGTGTGACACGGGCCAGCATCTGCATCCTCACATTAAATGCAAATATTCTTCATTTTATATATTATTCCTCCACAGAATAGTCAACAAAAACACAGAAAAATAACAGAAAAATACAAAAAAAAAAAAAAAAAAATGACAAAAAAAAATAAATAACTTAAAAACACAAAATGACATAAAAACAAAGGGCAAAACAAACACAAAATGCAAAAAATACACTACACTGTCTTGTAAGTTGCAATATAAAATAATAATAAAGAATAATAATTTTTGATGCTGAAATATAAAGACAAATCTAACTCCATAATCCTCCCTGTAACTTTTACAATCATCCAATGGGCCAACGTTCACCTGTGGGACATGTTTTACCTATAGTACATGATGTATAGCTTTGAGCTGGTTGACTTTACGCTCTAATGATGGCGTGTTTCTGCGCTCCTATTGTGTTGATATTTGTTTACAGCACGAAGATGTTTTTCCAGGCGTGAACTAACAGGCAAAGATGGGACATTGTTTGGATATGAGGATATTGTGTTATGGCACTTTTTTAACTCAACAACCAAACTTGCATGTACTCTGGACCACACCCATTCAGCAGAACTTTAAAGTCTATTCTAACTTTTTCTGCAACTACACCAAACTTACCATATTTCAACCTATTTTCATCACTTTTTGTTTTTTGCTCCTTTTAATGCATTTTTGCTTTATTACGTCCATTTCTGCCACTTCTCCATCACATTTTTCTGCTTTCAATGTATTTTTCTTGACTTATAAACCCCTTTCCACCACATTTTCACCTAATGCCACATATGTTGCCCCATTATTGTCACTTTTAACCTCTTCTCACCATATTTTATGCTTATTTTTTGCCAAATAACCCACATTCACGATTTGTAATGCCCATTATTTGCCAGTTTAAACTAACTGTTCCTTTTTTTTGGCCATTTTTAAGCCAATATTTATAATTTAAACCCTTTTTATGTACGTTTTGCCCACTCTAATTTGCAAATGTTAATCAATTCCCGTGGTTTAAAAATCCCATTTCACCACCTTTTACACCATTTTTTGTCACTTTTAACTAATTTATTTCTGATTAAAACAAGGATTTACATCTTTAAGATGACTATATACTATGGCACAAATAATAAGCGTTCCTGATAACAGTGGATATTATTCAGATGAATAAATAAATGTGGTTATCACAGATTCATAAAACAATGGACCATTATTTTACTGACTTTATGGATGGACCCCAAAAATCTCTCCCCTTTATTCCCTCTTATAGATGACCCCGTCTCCACTTGGGAATGTGGTTAAACTGGCAAAAAAAAAAATAAGCATGAAATATGGTGAAGAGGTTAAAATGAATAATAATGGGTCAACATATGTAACATTAGGTGGAAAAGAGGTGCAAAGGGTTTATAAGTGCTAAAAATGTCTTGAAAGTGAAAAAAATGCAGAAAAGGAATTTAAATTTAATGAAGTGGTATAAATGGGAGTAATGGAGCAAAAATGCATTAAAAGGAGCAAAAATATGTCAAGAAAAAATGACTAAAATAGGTTAAAATATGGTGAGTTAGGTGTAGTTGCAGAAAAAACGTAAAAATAAGCCAAAAAAAATAAAATAAAAATGTCTCAAATTGTTCAGAAAATATTTGTTTCTTGAAGACATCTGGCGACCCCCTCCCAGTGTCTCGTGACCCCAAGGTTGAGAACCACTGCGTTAATGAACTAAACCTTTATTATTATAGTTTATTTTCTACATTTTACTACAGGAATCCTTTAATGGGCTGGAAACCCCCTCAAGTTTGACTCTCTGCGCTGAAATAAATGTAAATAAATGAAAGTATTGTAAAAACGAGAGGAAAACCACAAGTAGAGATTCTTTCAATTTTATTACAAAAACAAAGATTTTTTTTTTAATCAACAGTACAACATCATATCTACTTAGAAGAAACGAAGGAGGGAAGAGAGGAGGGGTATGATGCGTGTGTGTGTGTGGAAAAAAAAGGGGGGAGTAAAAATGTTTGTGGGCCCCTCCCACAGCTCTCAGATACACAACTGTTGGATTCATCATCACAATTTAACACACACACACACACACACACACACACACACAAGAGCAAAGGTTGTTGACGCTGTGATGTTTGAGTGTGACACGTCAAGATTTAACTTTTATGACGAGTTGGTAAAAAAAAAAAAAAAAAAAAAGGACTGAAAACAAGCACTCGCGGCAGTAAAAACTCATTCACACACCCACACACACACACACACACACACACACACACACACAGATGAAAAACAAAGGGAAGAAAGACACAAATTTAATTAAGGGATGATTCTACATCTATGTACACGTGTGTGTGTGCGTGCGTGCGTGTGTGTGACTCTGATAGGTTTGGCAGTTTAAGGGGCTGTAGGTTAACTTTTACCGCCTCTTCTTTTTGGGGGGCGGGGCCGACGGGCGGATTTTCCTCTTCCTGTTGGACGTGTCCTCGTCTTCATAGTGACTCTCTTTGTCGGCTAAAGGACAGTAAACACACACAAACAGTTACTACGTCTGCTGATGCACACACACACACAGGCTGTGTAGTAAATGTCATACTAACGTACTACTCATACTAGGGATGTAACAATTCACTCAACTCCCGATACGATTCGATTCACGATACTGGGTTCACGATACGATTCTCTCACTAATTATTCCTTTATTTTTTTGGGGAAAAAACTAGAAAATACTGTACTATTTTCCTTTTATATTTAATTGTAAAAAGAATCCCTTGATAAACTATTCAAAACAATGCAATTTAACTAAAAATAAATCCTGAATGAAATAAATAAAGGAATAATACAAATGAAGAAGCCTATTCATTTAAATTCTGGGTCTATAGTAAACAATGCAAAACTACTTAATAGTTCCTTTTTTTTTTTTTTAAAAAGTGCAACTGAAAATATATTTTGTGCCTTAACAATTGGACTTTAAAAAAAAAAACAAAAAATCAGTGCACTCTATTTACGTCAGATATTTGTTTGGGCCAACAGAGGGCGCTGGTAACCCAGTGGTCGTTTGGCATGCAGTTATCCTTGCAGTGAAGAAGAGATGCTATGCTAGCAGACAGAA
Source organism: Gouania willdenowi (assembly GCF_900634775.1). Lineage (NCBI taxonomy): Eukaryota > Metazoa > Chordata > Actinopteri > Blenniiformes > Gobiesocidae > Gouania > Gouania willdenowi. The sequence continues at coordinate 4,914,552 of NC_041061.1, read as the reverse complement.
CTAAAAGAAAAACGTAACTTACAGATATTCACGTACTATTACAGATATTCTTTCGGTGCTAAAGGCGTAAGGAATCATTTATGAACATGTTTAGGAGTAGAAGGCGGCCAGAAAAAAAGTAGTAGCAGATTCCGCCCGCCGCCTACTGTTTAAAAAAAGTACTGTGATTGAATATTCAGAGCATCGATGTGAACCGTGATACCTATGAATCGATTTTTAACTGCCTTACGATTAATCGTTAGAATAGAATAGAATAGAATAGAATAGAATAGCCTTTTTATTATCATTACATAACATGTAATGAGATAGAGCTCCCCATAAAAATACAAACATAAGAATAATAATAAGAATACAATATAAATAGATTTAAAAAAAGTTCACACACTCATATCAGTATTAACATAATACTGTGCCAGCATATTGCATAGAAACTATTGCACATTACCCAGTATATTGCACCAGTTAGATAATATTGCATAACAGTGTATGGTATTGTAGATTTAGTGCATATGAGAGTTCAGAATGGTTATGCCTTTCGGAAAGAAACTGTTCTTGAGTCTGTTTGTTCTAGCTTTGATACATCTGTAGCGCCTACCAGAGGGCAACAGGTTGAACATGTGGAAACCAGGGTGTGAACTGTCCTTGATGATGCTATGTGCTCTGTTGAGGCAGCGTGAGGTGTAGATGTCCGTCAGGGAGGGGAGAGGGCAGCCAACAATCCTTTGAGCCGTTTTTATTACCCTCTGAAGCCTCCTCCTATCTGCCTCAGTGCAGCTCCCGTACCATACAGTTATACAGTATGTGAGCAGGCTCTCGATGGTCGAGCGGTTACATCCCTAACTCATACTAAGTCTCGGATGTATACTATTAGGGGACATTTTTAAATGTATATGTATTTTAAAAATGTTTTGCTTATACTACATCATACAATGCACCAGGGGTTCACAACCTTGGGGTCGCAATTTTTTGGCAATTTTATATTTTTACCCTTTTTGATGCAACTACACCAAAATTGCCATATTTTAACCTATTTTCATCACTTTTTCTTACCATATTTTTGGTCTGTTAATGCATTTTTGCTACATTACTCCCATTTCTGCCACTTCTCCAAACCATTATTTATAAACATAAATAAATATGTTCATATAATGTTCTTAGTTTCTTGACCCCCTCCCAGGGTCTTGCGATCCCAAGCTTCTGAAGATAGTGGTTTGTATGCACGGTGAGCACACTAGTCATACTCAACAGTCCCATGATGCATTTTGAGCGGAATGTAAAATGATCCTGGGACTGGCTGCAAGATAAAAATCATCATCAAACATCCCCTTTTCAAAATAAAAGCATCTCTTCGTGTCTTCAATTAGTTATTGGACGCTTTTGTAAATAGGGCTCTTGTTTTGAAGTTAACTGGAAGTTTTGTCAGTAGCAAAATGTGAGTTTTATGGATCAAATGAGCACATGTTGATATTCTACTTGGTCACTTTCTTACTTCAGAACTTTTAAAGGTGGAGAATTAATATATTTAGCCTCAGTGTGATTCAGGTTTTTGTTGAAGGTTCCAAATGCATCTTGGGAAATTTGGACGTATACTTCAGTGGGAATGCTTATCATCCTAGTTATACTTATTGTATATAGTAGACAGTATATACTCATTGAGATGATAGCGTATAGTATGAGTGTGACATTTCTAACACACATTCCTAGCAGCGCTCCAGTCACACACACACCTTTCCGGGCTTCCTCCTCCAGCTCGTCCCAGTCCTTCCCGCTCTCCTCTTCACTGCCCAGCGACTCACTGTAATCTATAGACACACACACACACACAGAGTGGGATGAGACACACACTAAGCGTGCAACAATGAATTGATACATGTTGAATGTTTTCTGTTGCACTTTTTGATCAAGTAAAACACATTGAGTTGCCTTGTGTATGAAACGCGCTATACGTATAAATTTGCCTTGCCTTTCAATTGATGATTAAAAGCGTTGACTTCATTATCGATTTGTTGTGTTGTGCGAATTAAGCGTTACTGACCGTGTTGCGGAGCCGTTTACTTCAGCTGCAAAGCTTTGTCAATGAAGTTAAAAAAAAAAAAAGAACTAACCCTGCCGAGTGATTCAACAGAGGAAGTTAAATGTAGAGCGGAGGTGCTATTTAAATTAAACACGACCAACCAAAGTGTTTGTGAACGTGCTTGTGTGTGTATGTTCGCGTGCTTGCGTTTGTTTGTGTGCTTGTGAGTATGTTTGCATGCATACGTATGTTTGTGTGTTTGTGTGCTTGTGTATGTGCACATGCATTGCTTGTGTTTGTGCGTTTGTACGCATGCTTGTGTGTATATGTTGGCGTGCTTGCGTGTGTGTGTGTGTTGATGTGTTTGTTTGCGTGCATTTGTGTGTACTGTATGTGCGCATTTGTGTGTGTGCGTGTATGTGTGTAAGTGCTTTTGTTTTTGTGTATGCGCGAGTGCTTGTGTGTGTTCGTGTACATGTGATGCGTGTGTGTGTGTGTGCGTGCGTACGTACTTGTGTTTGGGTGTATGTGCGCATGTCATTGTGAGTTTCCGTGAACGCTCAGATGAGTGGGTCCCTTTAAATGTTGTTGCCACGTTTGGAATTGTGGGTCAGCATTATGTGGTCTCCTTTGGTAAAGGATGCATCAGTGTTTCCTAGGCTAAAGGAGGTTATAAAGGAAGCATTGAGCCTCCTTTCTTTAGCTTTCAAAGAATTGGAACTCCCCTTATCATGGCCACCACTTAAACGCTTCCGGGGGTTAAGGAAAGGAGAAACAGAATATTCAGACGCACCCGAACCAGAGTTCTCAGACTCCGAGTCGTAATCTTCATCGCTGTCTTCTCCTTCCTCCTCATCTTCATCTGCTGACGGGTTGAACGTCTCGTCCTCCATTTCCGACTCTGAATCCTCCTCACCACCGCTTCCCTGCAGAAAGGAATATAGTAAGCCACCTACTGTCATCCTTATATTTACATATTAAAGGGATTGTTCACAAAGCAGCATAAATTGTAATTTTTACTGAAAAAGTTGATAAATGATCTAAAAAGCTAATAAATGACCTATAAAGCTAATAAATGATCTAAAAAGCTAATAAATGACCTATAAAGCTAATAAATGACCTAAAAAGCTAATAAATGATCTAAAAAGCTAATAAATGATCTAAAACGCTGCTAAATGATCTAAAAAGCTAATAAATAATCTAAAAAGCTGATAAATGATCTAAAAAGCTAATAAATAATCCAAAAAGCTACTAAATGATCTAAAAAGCTAATCAATAAGCTAAAAAGCTGATAAATGATCTATAAATCAGGCTGAAGGTTTCACTCCAATAATGAACAATGGGATGTTTACAGTGGGACCATGTGACATCATCAATCATGTGATTTGAAGATGAAGGAACACAGGCTCTAAAACTGTGAAGTAGTCCCATTTTTAAAAGTTAAAAAAACAAATATGGTGTAAAATAATGTGTTTTGTTAGGCATAGATCTACTAATAAGTACATTTCAAAGTAATTTGTAAAAACAATGGAGGATCCCTTTAAAGGTAACTTCAGAGTCCCACTTGTCTCACCTCGCTCTCCGGGTCCAAGAAAGACCAGCCTCCCTGTTCGAAGAACCCCTCTGGGTCGTCCACGATGGTCTTCATGATCTTAGTCCAGTTCAGGGACTGGACTCCCTCCGTGTACTTGATGTCACACGAGCTGAAGGACACAGGAAGGAAGTGTTATTAAAAAAATGTGGTGGCGCCATTGGTTCCGTCGGGTCTTACTTGAGCCACTCCTTGATGGGGTCCAGGGAGTTGACGGGCACGGCGTTGATCATGGTGACCTTCTTGCTGTAGTCCTTGTAGACGATGACCACGTCAAAGTTCTTTAGATGGAACTGGACTCGTTCAAAGTGGACCAGCTCCACCTCGTCCAGGGTGACCACAAACGGCGGCTGCACGGAAAGAAATCACCATGTAGGTAGATTTATATACCAATGTAGTATTTATTCCCTAAAATTACATGAAATGAAAGGAAAATTGCTATTTATTATATATTTAAGTATATATAAAATGAACTAAATTTTTCTTTTTTCTAAATCACAAAATAAATGTTACTTCTCCTTTAAGAATCTTCTCAATTAAGGAATATTTGTGTCTTTTGCTACATATACTGTTGTCACGTGTGTCATGATTTGTAAATTTCTACGTAGAAATGCCACCAGGGGGCGCAAAAACCAACAATAATGACAACTGCTGTTGTTTTAAACCGTACCTGTAGTGAATTTGACTCCATCAAAGATCATAAATGATAGTAGAGGTTTCATTAAAAGTTCTTCTAGAGCAACAGGAGATAAATTAACACTTCTATTCGTGAGACGCGATTTTGCTAGGAAGAGTCATATTGGCTGTAGTGACACCTTTTGTAACCAGACTAATTGATGATTCCGGTCACTCCCGGGGGACCCAATCTGGCCAGAAAAAGCAGTGTTTCACCTCCGCATATCATAGAATCAATTTTCTCTATCTTGAGTAGAATAGCCTGGTTGATGATATTCTATCAACAGAGTGACCACACACATTAAATTGGCGATATAAACGATAGAGGGTTACATTGTACGGTAGACGTTTTTAAATCGCACTGCGATATATATCGTTACATCCAGGGCTGGACTGAGACAAATAGTCAGCCCTAGCATTTTGTGTCCATACCAGTCCACTACATTATCAGTGACACCACGTAGAAGTCGTTATTAAGTCAGTGATGCTCAACATCATTTTAATTATTATTCCCGGGGAAACTTTTTAACCCCTTTTTAAAATCTATATTCTTTGACCATTTTCAACTTCCTTTGTCACATTTTCAAAAAGTTCTGACACTTTTTTGGGGGGGATTTTAGCTTCTTATGCCCATTAATCTAATTTTTTCCAATTTTTGTCCATTTTTGCAAGTTCTTTTTGACATCCAGTTTTTGTCCTTTCTTTAAATTTTTGGCAACTTTTTATCCAAATAAGCTATAAATACCAACAATTACCACTTCTTTCCTTTTCCATTTTGCCACTTTTTGTTCCACATTTTTGCCCTTTTTCTTTACTATTGTTTGCCACATTTTGGCCCTTAAAGCTACCCTTTGCCATTACATACCACCTGGTTTCTCTTTATTTGTCTATTTTTAACCACTCCTGACTGCTTTTTGCCCATTTCAGTCACTTTACACTTTTTTCTTGCCATGTTTTTGCCACTTTTGGATGATTTTTGGCCAACTTTTACCATGTCTGCCTCCACTCACTCGTCAAATAACACATAGCGGAACTGACTGGCCCACTTTGGTTCAACGGGACCACCGGGATGATGGCCAGTATGGCTGATGGCCAGTCCACCCCTGTTTACAGTATATCACACAGCATTAGCGTTCACGCACCCACTCCGTCACGTTGACCAGAGAGCTGGACGTGGGCTGCAACATGCAGGTGCTCCTGTAGGGGGCGCCCTGGAACCTGGAGGATCAAACACAGTCAGTGGGTCCTTGTTTCCATGGAAACGCCCAATAACAAAGGACAGGAAGAGTTGATTCACCCCAGATCCCTGAAGGGAACTTCGAACTCCAGCTCCTCGCGGGTCAGCGCCTCCACTTTGTCGGTGAAGTTCTTAAAAGCAGACTTTAGTTTGTGTCTCATCTCTCGCTCCATCTGCTCAGCGTACAGGTCGTCCCTGTCGTGCATGTGCTGGTGTTTTCCCAGATCTGTGGTGATCTCGCCCACCTCCGTGTAGAACTGGACGTCCGTGTGGCGTCGCTTCCCGAACATGATGGCGTTCTGTGGCAAAAACGTGAAAAATGTTTACTACTTTTTAACGCAGTTGTAACTTTGTCGCCCTGAAGAAATATACAAATATATAAATATAAGAAATACATCCATTAAAACGTAAAGATATAAGAAATTCATAAATTTAAAAATATATAAATAAATACATACATTTAAAATATAGAGAAAAAGAAATACATACATTTCAAAATTAAAAATACGTGAATTAACTACTGATATAATACATAAATTAAAAAATATAAATATAAGAAATAAATAAAAAAATCTCAGTATAATAAATACATTAATTAAAAAATAAAAATATAAGAAATACATAAATAAAAAATTACAATATAATACATGAATTAATGCATAAATAAAACAAATACATAAATAAAAATATAACTAATGAATACATAAATTAAAAAATGTTAATATTAGAAACACATAAATGAAAAAATATAGATATAAGAAATGCATTAATTAAAAAATATGGAGATATAAGAAACATAACTTAAGAAAATATAAAGGTAAAAAATACACAAATTAAAAAAAAATTAAATACGTTCGTGTGACTTTTCAGACACAGCCTTTAGATGTTACATCTCAGTTTTCTTCTTCATGTGTTTTTCTGTCCAAATGGATGAATCCAGTTTACTCAGCTGTCAATCATTCCCATAACACCTGTCACCACACACTTATAAACAATGTTTACGTAACAACGCCTCAAAAACATGAGCCACACTTAATTTATTAATTTATTTATAAGCATGTTTGGGATAAAGGCAAGTCACTTTCATTGTTTTAACATGAGGTCCAGGACTCAGCAATAGGGCCCCCTAGTGGCTCATGGGGCCCTAAGCAATTACAAAGTCTACCTACTCCTGTGATGGTGTGATGAGCTGAAAACTACAGGAATAAAGTGTGTTTTCTTTCAGATTTGAGGCGTGACGGTGACGATACCTTGAGGTGAAAGTGCAGGACGATGATCATCTCTCCGTCACACGGCTGAAAGATGGAGTGCTTGATGTTGTTGTACAGGATGTCCACTTTGTCGCCGCGCACCGACGTGAACCGGAAACCTGAGGGAAGCCAAAGAAAAAGGATCGACATTTAAAAAAAAAAAAAAAGAAAAAAAAAGAAGGTGCTCGCAGGAAGTCACGCTTGTGTCTGTCCCTCCTGTTTCTCACCATTTGTGTGCGCCTCCAGCGACCCCTGCATCCTCTTCTGGGCGATGTTGGGTCTGATGTAGAGGTCTTTGAGTTTGGGGTTGCTGCGGTTCAGGTTGATGACCAAAGAGTCCTGCTTCACGATGCCTTCCTTCTCCTTCTCCTCCGCCTCGCGCGTCTTATAGCGCTTCTGCACCTCCTTGATGATGCGGAACGCGTTCTGCAGGTTGGTGGACGGCACCGAGGTGTCACCGGGGGTTTTCAGGTTGGACGCTCGGTATGTGCTGCACAAGAGAAATGCATTGTGGGATATTATTATGTAAACAGAAATCACTAAGTGAAAAACCTACAGATAAGTTGCCTCGTCAATACTGAATCAAGTAGAAAAATAATACAAATATTATGATATATTTACACAAAATAGGGTAAAACTTGCCATTTAAATCTATACCAACTCATCCAATGAAAGCTCTTTAGACCAGGGGTTCTCAACCTTGGGGTCATCAAGTATTTTATTTCACAATTTGAGCCCATATTTGCTCATTTTTATCTTTTTTTCTGTAACTACACCAAACTTGCCATATTCTAACCTATTTTCATCACCATTTCTTGCCATATTTTTGCTCCTTTTGATGCATTTTTGCAACATTACTCCCATTTATGCCACCTTCCCATCAAATTTCAATGCTTTTTCTGCACATTTTTTCCACTTTCAAGTCATTTTTGACACTTTTCCACCTAATGTCACATATTTTGACCCATTATTATCACTTTTAACCTCTTTTCACCATATTTCATGCTTATTTTTGCCAATTTAACCACACACCATTTGTCATGCCCATTATTTGCCAGTTTAAACACATTTTTACAATATTGATACTTTGAACCCTTTTTACATCAATTTTTGTCCACTGTAATTTGCAATATTTTTTTTACCAATTTCTGTGGTTTTTAAAATCCTATTTCACCACCTTTTCATCACTTTTAACCCATTTTATTTCTGATTGAAACACAGATTTACATCTTTAAGATGACTATATACTATGGTGCAAATAATAGTAAACTGGATAACAGTGGATATTATTCCGATAAATAAATAAATGTGGTTATTACAAATTCATAGTACAATGGACCATCATTTTACTGACTTTATGGACGAACCCCATAAATCTCTCCCCTTTATTCCCTCTTATAGATGGTCCCATCTACAAAATCCTACATTTGACTCACATTTCTTTGACGAAGGTGGCGTCCGGGTTGGGGAAGATGTTTCCTTCCTGTCGTCCCAGAGAACTTCCCGGGACAAAGAAGTTGATCCTCAGGTAGGTGTAGTCTCCTTCTACGGACATGCTGATGTTCTGCATGGAGGAGAACATGCAAACCTCAAAACTATGTAGCTTTGACCGTCATCGCCACCCCTCCCCCCTCCCTTTGATCGTACCTTGATGGTGGCGATGTGGAACGGCGTGGCGATGCCGAACACGGGCATCACCACGGTTTCGTACTTCTTGTCGATGAAGATCTTCATGTCTCGTATGTCCTTTTCTCTCGGCATCTGAGACACGTTTTTGTACGACACGTTGGACTTTCTGGCCCTGGAGGGAAACAACCAAGCAAGGGATTATGGGAGCTGTAGTTTTAGTTTCTGCACAAGTGCACCTCATCAAGTAAAAAAAAAAAAATAATTTAAACTTTAATAGTCATACTCAATGTAGATTTTTTTTTTTAGAAAATTAGTGTAAAAATTTCTCTTTCAAATTGGTTTAAAAGAATTGTTTTTTTCCCAAAAAAAAAAACAAAAAAAAAAAACAAAAAACAAAGAAAACAAAACCATATTTTTCAAATATTTTTAATTTGTGTCGATAAAATGTAAGACCTAAAGAGGAAAATAACCATAAAAAACTAAGTATACAATTGAAAAACAGTTAATCATAAAATTGATTTTTAAATTAAAAAAAATTAAACTGGTAAAAAACAAAAAACAAAAAAAAGAAATTAAAAAATCAAGATACAAACAGAAAATAAATTGAAATGAAAAAAAAAAAAAAAAAAACATTTTAAATTAGTAAAAAAAAAAAAAATTTAAATAGAAAAAGTACAATACTTAAGTGAAAAAACAAATAAATATACAACTCAAAAAATAGATAAGATTGTTGCAAAATGTTCTTTTCAATAAAAATAACAAAATTGGTAAAATAAAAATGTAATTAAAAGATCAAGTGTCAAATATTTACAACATACAGAAAAAAAACAACTGAAATGAAAAAATGAAGAATTATTTTTTTACATTTTAAATTAGTAAAAAATAAGAAAATAATAGTATTTAAAGAGCAAAAACATACAAAAAACTAAATATACAATTCAATATTTAATCAAATATATTTTAAAAATAGGTAACACGTAAAATTTTCATTTAAACAAAAAATTGAAATAGTTAAAAATAGTTAAAAAAAATTATTTAAATAAAAATAAAAGTCAAAGATTTCAAGGTTTTTACTAAATTGTATGTGCTCAATCCTAATATTTCCTCTTTTTAAGGCTTAATTTGATGTTTTTAATTGATATATTTTTGATTGCCCATCAGGCTTAAAGTGAGGTTAGTTAACGCTCACTTCTGGATCTGCTGCTCTCCTTTCTGCTCTGTCAGACGACGCTTGGCCTCCTCGTTCAGATGATTGGCCAGCTCCTTCTGGTGGGCCCGCCTCTTCTCCTCCGCCGTCATCTCGTTCTACGTTTGGTGAGAAATCAGAGTTAGTTAGGCCGAGATACACGGAAACGTCTTCAGAAAAACAACAGAAACGATGACAAATGCGACAGACATGCAGAGAACACACACACGTGTCAGTTTCAGATGGTGAAAAAAAAAAAACACACACACACACACATTCCGTAATAATAAAATGATTAAAACAAAACAATGACTTTTCTTTTCCAGTCAGTGAGGAGGAGTTTCTTATTTATTTATTTGATGACGTCTGATAATAAAAGCTGATACTTACCTTTCCAAGTAGCTTTTAGAGCACAAGGACATTCACACTCTTAGTTACACACACATAAAGAGGAAAAAACACACATCAGAAGCCACACACACACACATCTCAAAGACTTACTCGAGTTCTGTCGGCCAACAGGGCGGCGCTGCGAGCTCCTTTACCCAGCAGCTCCTCTGCATCGTCACCTTCCTCCTCCTCATCTTCCTCATCGTCATTCTGAGAAAAGATTTTGGACTCAAAATGCAATCGCCACATATTGGGGGGAAAAAGGTGCATTGTGGGGGTGTGAAAAAAAAAATAAAAATGATTTCACAATATATTGGGTGCCAATTTTAAATCTATTTTTATTTAAAAAAAAATATTTTTACAAATAATATTTAATCAATATTTTTGTGTAATATTTCAGTGGTTACAATTTTTTCAACTTGTTGCAATGGTTATTTGATGCACTTGATTTTATGATGTCAGTGCGTAACACTGCATTTTCTTTTTGTCAGTGAAAATGTCCAAAAACACTAAAAATAAATAATAAATAGGATGTTTTGAAGCAAATAGTTTTGACTCAATTTGTCCTCTGAATGATCAGTATCTTCTGATGAACATATACAGCAACTTCATTTTTCATCTCTATGTTTAATTTTGATATTAACTGGGTAGAATGTTGCAATAAATCACAATAATATTGTGACCCAAGAATCGTGACACATATCGTACTGCAACATCCTTGCCAATACTCTAGTGCACTGGTTCCTACTAATGTAACGCTATTCCGTGGCACAAAATATTAAATGGCGAAATTCAAAGGTTCACAAAATAAAATAAATTTCATTGCACTTTTATTTTTTATTTATTTTTATTCTGCAATTGCAAGAAGATGTTCTTGCATACGATGTACGTTCTTGCAGTGAAATGATGCGTTTAAATATAATTTACAAAAAAAAAAATCTGAATCTGATTATATTTCAATGTCGGCCTAAATTAAAACATTCAGTTGTTTAGAAAGGTTTTGGTTACTCTTTAATCCATTCCATATGTTTTAACAATACAATAGCAAAAAAAACTCATTCACTGTCAGCCATTTTACAGCATTTTGACTGACCCACAAAATATTTTGTACTATGATAATCTGAAATCTGACACCAGATTCTGAAAGATTAAAATCTCTACTTTTATTAGAATTTTTTGTTTTTAGCTTGTTTTGTTCTTCTGTAATAAGCAGTTGAATAGAGGCAAGTTTCACACAAAATGCCAGTTTCTGACCATAAAGCTGAGAAAAACGGCTTTTTCAGAAAAACCTGTCAATGAATTTGAAGGTTTTTTTTTTTTTGCTTCAGGGACACCTCAACATTGATTTATGTTTATAAATTTATAAAAACAACACTGAGGCTGGGCTTTTGATGGCAAAACTATTATTATTTTGCTATCTGGGTCAGAATTGAATGGTTTTCTTACTATATTTTGGCCCTCCACCAAGAATCTTCCTCCGTCAGACTGTAAACGCCACTTCCTCCTTCACCTGGACGCGCTAAGTTGACCAATTTGGTCCATTTTTTTATTCCACGACACTCTCAATAGTCCACAACAGTCTGGTTAGGTCCAGACATCCTGTGGTCGACTGAGAGATGCTATGAGTAGCTGAATAGTTGACAATATGCCTTCGTAGCACCATTTTCAGCCCGTCTCTCTCCTTTCCTTGTTCTCTTTTCATCTGCTGATCAGCGCTACTCTCTCTATCTCCACCAGTTGGTCACTACATCATAGGCAAGCCCGACATTCATGGGAGGGCTCCGTGACACTGTCTCCTAGCAACAGCAGCCGGAAAAACCAACTGATGGTAGCGAGCGTTTGGATTTGAAATGACACATATGTGCGTCAATGGCAGTGAGTGAGTTAAGTTTAAAGTTAATTTTTAAAATATATATATATATTTTTTTTTTTTTAATTAAAACACCACACACAATCTCTAGCAACTGTATTCTATACTTTCACTTCCTCAAATATAACTCTGGTTAAAAAAAAAAGAAAAACCACAAACATAATGAAAAACTAATTCCACCCCCAAAAAACAAAAAAACAAAAACTGTGAAAATGTCAAAATGAGGTGACGACGCAAAAAAAGCTTGGCAAACAATGCGTTAAAGAAGAGGCATGTTGTGCTACTTTTAATTTTCAGCTCAAATTAAAGTAAAAGCATCATTTAATACCTTAGCATCAAACCAAAAAATCCAACAAAACATTAATGATAGAGGTCACCAGTTAAAATCATCCCAGAAATAAAATACCACGCCTACCTTCAGGAAAATTCCGACATTTTTGATCTTTTTCTTCACGGGTGTGAGGACCGTCGCCGCCTCCTCCTGCCACACACACACACACACACACACACACACACACACACACACACACACACACACACACACACACACACACACACACACACACACACACACACACACACACACACACACACACACACACACACACACACACACTTAGCCTCATTATGTTCTGCGATACAGTAATGTAGGGTTTTCCTGACTGTTTCCTGTTCCTTCCAAATGCAATCACTTTGATTTTTCTCTTTTCAGGTGAGAAAAAAGGAAACTCAACATATCTGCAATATATAAAACATAAAATATCTTTAAGTCAAACAATTTCGTTTAGGTTAGCTTAGCACGTAGCAGGGTTGGGGTCAATCACAATTGTAATTGCGTAATTGATAATTATTTAGGGTCCTATTCTAATGCACCTCTTTAATTATTATTCTCACAAAAAAAGTAATTGCATTTTTGAGTGCCTAAACACATTCAAAAATGTGACCATTTGGGGGTATTGAACATGTGAATGGCAAAATGACTCAATGGCGCCCCCTTAAAAATCAGCTGGCACTGATGACATCATCTCTGTGGTACTTCTGCAAAATTCTGACATCATCTTCACTCTCTACAGTGATGACATCATCATCATCACAGACAGAGATTTCTTGCTTTCATAGAGAGATACGTCTTGCATCCAACACTGCACTGTTAAAGTACTTCACACATCCATATTTTTATTTTAAACATACATGTTTATTTGGTTGTGTCATAAATCAATCTTGACAATAAATATGAATCTTTATAGATTGTTTCACTTGGATGATAGTTTGGAGAGCTAAGTAGTTGCTAATTAAGTATAGCAGCTTTCATTTGTATGCCAAAAAACGAGTTATGGTTTAACCCAAACGTCATTCATAGCCATAGCACCACCTATTTGTAAAAGGAAATCATAGACATTAAATTTGCACAGAACATTGCAGGAAAGTTTGTGACATAATCCTTAAAAACGGTCAACTACGTCTCAACACTTTAACATTTCTGCCACACCCCAACATGTAACACACCTTGACGTGCGCCACTTCCCGACACGTGTGTGGTTGCAGCTTTATTTACAATTATAATTGAGTCTAGGGAATTAACTTAGTAATTGTCATAGAAATTCTATAAAAAGTGTTCATTACAAACACAAACCTGGGGAACCATGTTAGGGTTCTATACCCAAAGCATAAAGTATGTAGTTAACCATTATTAAAATATGTTTCGTGTCACCTTTTCCCACTACCCACTTTTTTTTAAAAAAAAAATTAAATCTAGGGGTGTACTGACAAAAAAAGGGGTTAGACACCCACACCAAAAATATTAATATCGATATTTTCATTGATTAGGAAGCCTAACAACGTAACCAAGAGATGTTAGAATGTTTATTTAAGTCATAGGGTCCAAACCAGGGTTGGGTTAATTACTTTTTTCAATTTTCTCTAAACAACCCCACAACCACCAAATTACAATTAACTTATGACTACGACAACAACAGATTTTTTAATTACATCATATAATGTAATTAATTATCAATTACACATTTACAATTATAATTGACCCCAACCCTGGTCAAAACTGACCTGTTATTATAAGAGATGCTAATAGAAAGCTAACACAAGAGGAAGGCTGTTTTATGGGGATATTTATTAAAGGCTCAGTAATTGTGATTAATTGTAATTGAAAATGAGAACGTAATTGTAATTGACTTTCAGGGGAAAAATATGTCATCGCAACTGGAAAAAAAAAAAAAAAAAAAACACTGGTCACTGTAAATGAAGATGTAATTTAAAAATGTAATTGTCCCCAACCATGGCAAATAGCAGCACTGGCAGCTGGGTCAAAGGTTAAAAGGGCGGGGCTTTCACACAGGCTCACCTCATTGATCTGCACTGAGTCTCCGATAAACAAAGCGTACTTCTTCTGCTCCTCCTTTTTACCTTCTTTGTTCAGCAGGTCAGCAAAACCCAAACTGATGCTCAGCACCATGCCTGGGCACACGCACACGCACGGTTATAGAAACTTCCCATCAGGTGGTAAACATGACCACGTGCTCACCTTTCTTCAGCTTGTACTGGTTCTTCCCGTTTACAACCAAAGATCCTTCTCTGAACTCGATGCCCATGACAAAGCTACGACACAAAGCAGACGAGTTAGCGTGTGAGAAGAAACGCACAAATCAAGGTGTGTGTGTGTGCGTTTGTTTCTACCCGAGGTTTTTCGTCAGCTTTCCAACGAGGTCAGGTTTCTCCTTCTTCACAAACTCCAGCACCGCGTTATACGCGTCGGAGATTTTCACACCTGCGTTAAACAAAATGTCAGCGTTGTGCTAGCTTTACCTTTGAAATGTCCTCATTAGGAGATCTAGGCCAAACAACACATTATTTTGCACCATATTAGTTTTATTAACTTTTACAAATGGGACTACTTTACAATTTTAGAGCCTGTGTCACTCCATCTTGAAATCCACTGCCTGTAAACATCCCATTGTTTTCTATTGGAGTAAAGCATTCAGCCTGATTTTTAGAGCATTTAGCAGCTTTTTTGGTAAAAAAAAAAAAAAACAGCGAAACAGTGCGCTGACATGCTCTGGTGGCTGAAGTTAGCGGGCAAATCATAGACTGTTGAAGGACTCCCACCCAAAAGGACTTCTATCCTCAGGGTTTGCAAATCTGAGATTACGTAATGATCCCTTAGGACAGTGGTTCTCAATTGTTCCTAAAGGCAGGCATACACTGTGCAATTTTTGGCCCATTTTAGGGCCAATTTTTGACTCGTGTGTTTATTTTTGGGATCGTGCGAGTCTCTGCTAAATCGTGTTTTATGCTTGGTGTAGTATACATGGGGTCACGAGAACCGATAACACCTCACGACCAGCTCCCGATCAGCAACAGTATGGTCGTAAAGAAATCAAACATGTTTGAAATCTAGTCGCTCTTCGTGTGGATATCTCACAGTTGAAGCAGTGCCACGGGCCGGCTTACCTCAAACTCTCACACTGTGCATGGGCGAACACAGTAGGACAGCTGTAAAATTGACAGAATGTACTGCCCAAGTCTGTCCAGCTCCTGGTCCATCACATCACCGTCTTTTCTTTTTTAAAGCTCTTTTTGCTGAGATTAGCGATTGTCTCTCCACTTCCGGGTTCTTCTTCTTCATCTGTTTTAATGGTGACGCTTCAAAGTTCTTCTTCTTCCAATTTGTACGTCGCATTTCCGGAAACAAGACCCCGACGTGTCGTGTATGAGCGTACAGTGTGAGCAGTCAGATCGTGTCAGAGTGTCGGTCTGTACAGTGTGAGAACATGAATCTTGAGCTGCACACATTCAGGCTCTGCGTCTGAGTCGCACAGTTTGAGCTGGAGCTGAGTACAACAATTCAAAATAATCGCACAGTGTATCCCAGCCTTAAAGGACAACTTTATCAGCACACGACCCCCAAAATAAAAGTTCCAGAGACCGGGGACCCCCACTGTACCTGAAGGTGGCTGAACACAGACATGAACTGTCAAGAACAGTCATGTGGAGACAGGACCATCTATAAGGGTAAAAAGTGACCAAAGATGGTTGAAAAGGTGGTGAAATGGTATTTTAAAAACCACAGAAATTGGTTAAAAGTTGCAAATTGTAGAGTGGCTAAAGTGGTAAAAAAGGTTCAATATTATTACAATTAGTTTAAACAGGCAAATAATGGGCATGAAAAAAGCATGAATGTGGTTAAATTAGCAAAAAAAAGCAAGAAATATGGTGAAAAGAGGTTAAAAGGGACAATAATGGGTCAAAATATGCAACATTAGGTGGAAAAATGTTGATATGTGCTGAAAATGTCTGGAAAGTGGAAACAATGTGCAGAAAAGACATTGAAAAGTGATGGAGACGTGTCAGAAATAGAAGTAGCATGAAGCAAAAATGCATTCAAAGAACCAAAAATATGACAAGAAAAAGTGATGAAAATTGGTTCAAAAATGGCAAGTTTGGTGTAGTTGCAGAAAAAAAATAAGCAAAAATGGCCTGAGGAGAGCTCTTCTTCTCTGCTTCATTGTCTACTACGAACCCGCAGAGTTGGAATTGTCACCCCATGTGGTCACAGATTTTTTTTGGGGGGGTCACAACACTTTTTATTCTCTTTCGGTAAACAAAAGAGGTTTACATCGGCATATTTAACTCTGATTATTTAGAACAACTAAAAGCAGCACAAGTTGTCATTTTGACTGAAAAAGTTGCTAAATGTGTCAAAAATCAGGCTGAATGTTTCACTCCAATAGATGTTTACAGGCAGTGGGGCTGTGTGACATCATCAATCATGTGATTTCAAGATGGTGGAACACAGTTATTGAAATGAACATGTTGCATAATAATGTGTTTTGTTAGACATAGATCTTGTAATTAGTAAATTCCAAAGGTTTTAGGGCTCATTTGTATAAACAGCGGACGATCCCTTTAAATATGAAGAGAATGAGTTTCTACAGTCGGTTCTTTCTCACCATGTTTGAGCTCCTTCAGCAGCTCCTCCTCCACCTGCAGCAGGAAGCTGTAGTTGTCCTGCATTTCCTGCGTCGGGTCCACCATGAGCGTGCGCACCAGGTTGGAGCAGTAGGACTTGTAGCGGATGCCCATAGCGCACGTGATGGCACCGAAGTGCATGTGGTTCTTGTCGCTGGTGCAGGAATCAAACAGCAAAAGGTTACGATCAGACGACTGTAGCCTTTTTTATTTGTGGATGAGATATCAACAAGATAAAGCTTTAAAAATATATGATCTGACATTTTCCTATTCACTCTTTATGAGTGTATTAATTTTAAACTGGCGGTGAGAGGGCCACATGCAGCCCTCGGTTCAATTTTGTGCAGCCGCCAAAGTAAACAAACAGAATGACAGAGAAATATACAAAATAACAAAAAACAAAAACAGAACAAAAGCAACAAAATCCCACAGAAAGAGTGAAAATATACTAAATCACAAAATGACTGAACATTTTCAATAAAAAAAATACAAAATAAATAAATAAAACAGGAAAAAAAAGCCAAAAAAAGCAACAATAACACACAGAATGAGTGAAAAAATATACAAAATAAATACAGAAAATCACAAAAAAAATGTATTTTTTTTTTAAATAAAAAGAACAAAAAGACAAAAAAATAACCCAAAAAAAAAACAAATCTCCAAAGAAACAGTGAAAAACAAAATCACAACATAAATACACAAAATGACTCCAAAACCACAACGAACAACAAAAACACACTCAAAACAACTAAAATATAAAAGAAAATACAAAAAAAAATGTACAAATTAATAACAAAAGCACAAAAAAAAAAAAAAAAAACTTAGTTCATTCCTGTATTAATGCTCAGATTAGTCATTATTAATTATTATATCATTGTTCACTATCAAACCAAAGTATAAACTGTAATGTTTGCATTCTTTAACATGTTCTGCACTGTAAACAGGAGAAGCTCCCAAATCTCATCACACTTTGTATAATGACAATAAAGGCACTGAATTGAACTGAACCCTTGTTTCTAGGCAATCGGTCTGCACCTGTGAACGTTTGCCTCCGTGGATCTTTGTTGCCAGGCAACCATCTGTACTGCACTGCACTGAACTCGTAGCTATGGTAACCAGGAGAAGAAGCTGGTTTCCAAGGAAATTGGTGATATATAATTAAGTATAAGTAAACCTTTATTTAAACAGGCAAATGTTAAAGAACATGTTATTCAATCTGTGAAGTGGTTCATCCATAAAAAAACACAACAATCGTTAATTAAGACTCACATCTTTCCAGATTATTTATAGCTTTGCCACCTGTGCTATCAAATTAGCTACAAACACTGCTGTCGTTAGCTTTTGGCCTCTGATCTTTTGAGATTAGATCTATTATTGTTTCCAAAAACACATTAATCACTGCACATTATCATGGAGAGAAAGTGTTTAAGTTGAGTATATTCAGGAGACGAACTACAACCCACAAACCAAACAACTAAATAAGAAAGTGTGAATAATAAAGAGGAAGCTCTGCTATGTCAGCGTCTCCATGGAGACGGAGCGATGTACCTGACGACGCTGAACTTGAGGCTGTAGTTTCCTCCGCTCTGGATGATGGGAGGGTAACACATCTCTACTGTGGAGGGGTCGGCCCCACCCAGGTACTTCTTCTCCTCGATGGCTTTCTCCACCGACTCTGCAAGTTTACTGTGACGCACTTTCTGTTGAGCAACGCAAAAACAACGTGAAGCAGGGACGCGACTTCACGGGATACCGAAAAACAAATGATTTCCAAAATAAAAGACCGTTTGAAACGTCAGCCCTGCCTCACCTCGTCTGCGTCCACGATCTCCATGACCCGCTCCTTGAAGAACTTGGAGTAAACCTCGCTGGTGATGGTCGCCGCCTTCTTCATCAGACCCAGCTCTCCGTCCTCCTTCACCGCCATCGTGTACGCCACCACAGCGCTGATGTCCACCTGCGGGAGAGTAGAAGGAATTTGTTGAATGTGTTTAATGTATTACCAATAACCAATTAATTGCATCTTTTAAAAAAAATTTAAAAACTAAAAAACACATTAAAAGGAATTTTAGAATGATTTTATACTTTGGGGGTACAAACTATGGAGACCCACCATTTTGGAAAGATATGACACTTGATTGGCACAGCCTGTCGCTTTAAAGAAAGCGTGCATTGTGGGAGGTAGAGATGCAACAGGTCTGTTTGCAGAATTAATAAATAAGTATCACCTCACACCAACTACTTGCTTATTGTTGTTAGCAGCTGAAACGAGCCATGGCTGAGTAGTTAGGTGTTGGAAGTGCAAAAGTATGGCGAGCAACTGCAATGAAAGCTGCGTGAAAGGATATCTGTTCATTGACGGGATGGTAACAAGGCCACAAGGTAACAGGAAGGAACAATGTGATGGGGGTGCGGTTAGCGCCATTGACCCCCCCCAAAGTATCCCCTGTAAGCAGAAACGTAGTAGTGCTCTGAACAAGTATGTTTACAAGCTGCATCCAAACTTTCTGTGAAGAAAGTCTGTCGCCACTGCGTCGGATTTCAGATGTAACTTTAACTTCATGCCCATTAGCTTAGCCCATTAGCTTAGCTCGCTGTATCCTCTCATAGCAGCTCAGCTTGAAGCGATCCTTGCCTACCACAGAATTTCATCTGTATCCTGTACTGATATAATGAAGCCAACGTCTGGATAACTCTGTCTTAGTTAGGGTTGGGCATCGTTTGGATTTTACCGATTCTGATTCTATTGAGAAAGATTATCATTATGGCTACAGTGGAAACAGAAACTATAAAAATAGTTTTATTGTGAACCTATTTCTATTGTTTGGTCATTCTGTGCTTTCGCGACTTGCGGCGATGATGCGCTGGTGACGACATAATCCAAGATGGCGGACGACAGCCGACATTATGTAATAAAAGCCTTAAAATACATGGATATAATGAAAAGAGTGGATGGACGGAGGGATAAACATGCAGACTTTCACACGGACTTATTGAACACACACAGACCTCTAAACGGAACAGGCTTCAACGGTCGGCTGGAACTAGGACCCGGAGGCGGAGTAAATGAGTCCTCGTACTGCCTTCACAGGCTGTAATATCATCAGTTTATCATTTTACCTGTTGTTAAAGCCACTGTCTTTACCAGTGATCTACTATTTATTCCTGGTGATTGTTTTCCGGAGTTTTACTGGGCTTTATACCGGTGATTAGTTTCTATCTCCATTCCGCTCCGTCGGACCAAACTGAAACCATAGCCAGACACACGCCAAACACATACGCCACACACACGTCGCGTTCTGAACGCATCTTATACCAACCCCACGTAAACAAACTAGTGCGGGCATTTAGGAATCGAAAATAATCAAAATGCAAACATCTTCGTAACAATTCTGAAACCGGACGTACGGAACCGGACGTACGGAACCGGTCCCTATTTGGAACCGGTTCTCGGTGCCCAACCCGAGTCTTAGTGTCGTTATTTGCCTTAGCGATGCAAAATAAATGTTTTTGATGGGTTTTCCACTTGTTATAGCAACCACTGGCTTTACACTCCATTGTTCAGAAACTGTAGACCAACAAAACACTGTTGCATAGCAACAGCTAACAGGAATCAACAAAAGTGTGTCATATTCTCTCCAAAATGACAGCTCTAAAGTTTATGCCCAAAGGTATAAAATTGCTCTTAAAGTCATTTTAATGTGTTTTTTTTTTTCTTTTAAAGGTGCACATATTTTGCTTATTGGTAATACATTAAACACATTTTTTGTTATACACATTTTCATTACAGGTACCCTTAAAAAAATAATAAAATAACATGGATGCTAGGGCTGGGAAATATGGCGATATAGAAAATGACAATATTGCATATGGACTAAAATGGACTTGATTTATATCGCGCTTTATCACCACACTGAAGCAGTCTCAAAGCACTTTACACATCAGCTCATTCACCCAATCACTCTCACATTCACACACCAGTGGGACAGGACTGCCATGCAAGGCGCTAGTCGACCACTGGGAGCAACTTAGGGTTCAGTGTCTTGCCCAAGGACACTTCGATACATAGTCAGGTACTGGGATCGAACCCCCAACCTCTCGATCAGAAGACGACCCACTACCACCTGAGCCACGGTCGGCCATATATCGAGATATGTCTTTATTTTCTTACACAACACACAATACAAATACATCATACAAGTATCTAATATTATTTATAGATTACAGTCAAACGATGTCCTTAACAATTTTTCCTTATTTCTAAGAAATTCATTTCTATAGCCTTTTTTGTATTAAAATACTCATTTTAGGAGTTGCTTCTTGTGTTATTTCTCAGATGGGGGGCAACGATTAATCGTAAGGCAGTTAAAAATCGATTAATAGATATCACGGTTCATATCAATTTTCTGAAAATTGAATCAGTACTTTTTTTAAACAGCAGAGGGCGCTATATATTTATCCTTCTCGTCCAAATGCTGAGGCGGCGGGCGGAATCTTCTACTACTTTCTTTCTGGCCGCCTTCTACTCTTAAACATGTTCATAAATGATTCCTTACCACTTTAGCACCGAAAGAATATCTGTAATATTATGTGAATATCTGTAAAAGTCACGTTTTTCTATTAGCTCTGTGTGCTAGCATAGCATCTTATCTTCACTGTTAGAATATCTGCATCCCAACCGAACACTGGGTTACAAGCGCCCTCTGCTGGTTCAAACAAATATCTGACGTAAATACAGGGCAGACTGGTTTTTTCATGTAAAAGTCCAATTGTTAAGGCACAAAATACATTTTCAGTTGCACTTTTAAAAAGAAAAAGAACTGTTATGCAGTTTTGCATTGTTTACTATAGAACCAGAATTTTAATTTATAGGCTTCTTATTCATTTGTATTATTCCTTTATTTATTTCATTCAAGATTTATTTTTAGTTAAATTGCATTGTTTTGAATAGTTTATCAAGGAACTCTTTTAACAAAGAAAAATAAAAGGAAAATAGTACAGTATTTTCTAGATATTTTCCCAAAAAAAAATTATAAAGGAATATTTTTCAATCATCATTTGTCTACAGTCCCATTTTGTAAAATAAATCGTGAGAGAATTGTATCGTGAACCCAGTATCATGAATCAAATCGTATCGGGAGTTGAGTGAATCGTTACATTCCTACTCTCAGGAGATTAAAAGGTCAGTTAGATGGATTACTGAAACAATTCACACTACAGAACTCACTCACACGTGCTGTCCCTTACAGGAGAAAAACACAAAAGTGTAACATATTGTGCAGCAGTTTGTTAATAAATGTGCCTGTGTGGCATTTTCCATCAGCAAATTTTACCCAGAATTGTCTTTCTGGTTAGACTATTTAGATAAAAATATTGAGATTAATATTGTATATTGACATTTTAGGAAAAAATATTGAGATATGATTTTTGGTGCATTTGGCCCAGCCCTACTATGGACGCTCTCATTAGGTTGAATTCTCACCTTTTCCATGCCTTCTGCGCTCAGCGCGTCGTTCCAGCTCTTCATGTACTCTCCAGGAAATTTGTCCTTGGTGAACACACCCACCGTCTTCCCTTCTCTGCTGCCTCGGATCGCCTCGATCATCTTGTCAAAGTTGGCCTTGTTGCTTTCGTTCTGAAGGACACGAAGAAAAAACAAAACGATAAGAGAATCCTACGTTTGGTGTGACGGCGTGAGCTACAAAAACAACTTTACTTTTTCTCTGGTCAGCAGGGTGATAGGCGGCACGCCGTTGGCGTTCTCGTTGCCCTTGGTTACGGCCACCTGTTTGAGGAAATCCAGCTTCTTCTTGCTGGCCAGGAAAAAGATTTTGGTGTCGCAAAACACCATGATGGTGTCGGTCAACTCGTAGCCAAAGAGCCACGTCTGGAGGGGGAGGAGAAAGTCAGTGACTGGTGTGAAACATCTGGATTAAGAGGATTAGGATGGAGGTTCTCTTACCTGTATGGCCGTGGATTTGGCATAAACGATCTCTTCGTCGACTCCCACCGACACCACGATGGCGTCGATTTTCCCAAACTCATCTTCTGCTTTCTGGACCAGAAAAAAACAGCACAAGATTTAAATTTTTTTTGAGGCCCTCGGTTCAATTTAACACAAAATGACAAAAAAAAGACAACTCACAGAATGACTAAAAAATATACAAAATCACAACAAAAATACACAAAATGACAACTAATATTTAAAAAGAATTAAGGAAAAAAATGACAAAACAAAATAGCAAAGATAAGATAAAGTTTTAAAAATGTCTAATCTCAGATTTCCTATTCACTCTATATGAGTGCATTGACTATACAATTATATATATATTAATGTATGGCATTTGGGACATTATACTAGACATCATAGGCAACTGGTGGTGAGAGGGCCACATGCTGCCCTTGGTTCAATTTTGTGCAGCCAACAAAGTAAACAAACAAAATGAAAACAAAACAGAAAAACAAATAACAGGAAAAAAAGTAGCAAAAAACTAAAGTAAAAACAACAAAAACTGACAAAATGAGTAAAAAATCATAACAAAATACACAAATTCACTCCAAAAACACAATAAACAAAATGACAACTAAATTATAAAAAGAAATAGGGAAAAAATTGGGACATTATAGTAGACAACATGTATAGGCAACTAGAGATGAGAGGGCCACATGCTGCCCTTGATTCAATTTTGAGCGGCCAAAAAAGTAAATAAACAAAATGACAGAAAAATAGAACTAAAACTGAAAAAACAAGCAAAAAATTAAACTAAAAACAACAGAAACCCACAAAACGAGTAAAAAATTCTAAATTATCATATCAAAAATACACAAAATGACTCCAAAAACAACAAGACAACTAAAATATAAAAAGAATGAAAGAAAAATTGACATAACAATAACAAAAGCAAAAAAACCCTTTGTTCTTTCCTGTATTAATGGCCAGATTAGTCATTATTATTGTCCCTCGATCAAACAATCACATTTTTGTGGCTCCCGCTATGATACGTTTTTTCGTGTTTTTAATTATTTTAATAAATTACTTCTGTGTGCATTAGTCTCAACTTTCTCTCTCTCTCTCATTTGCCAATCACATGAGCAAATGTCTGTGAAATACTTTGATCTACAATTGAATTTGTAAGAAAGGTGATATACAAATAAAGTTTGATTGATTGATTGTAAAAAAGAACATGATCAAAAGCAAGATTGTTTTTACTACAAACAATCAAACACTAACCCACTTTTATCAACTCATTTATTTTATAGTTTACAAGTAACACACTTTTTTAACAATATATTTTTAGTTATCTTCCATTAAATGTCCCTTTAATTGCGTCTTTGTATTATCACATTGTTTCTGGTATGAATGCTAATGAGAATAAACTGTAGAGTGCTGCTTTTAGTGTAATAACTTATATTTTATCATTACTTTAATACATTCCAGCGAGAATACTCATACAGTTTAGTAGTTTAGTGCAAACTACGAGAATAAAGTGTCTCTCTATGTTCTGCACATGTTCCTTTGATACTGACGTTATGCTAATGCTAACTAGCTAACATTAGCATGAAATTAGACGCCGCTGGGATTATTTGACAGAACAGAAACCGTTAGCAAACTGACTTTGCTACACGACAAATGACAAGTCTAAAGTGTAATTTTTGCTTCATGACTGTGAGGATAATGTGTGTATGTAAAGGATAAAGAAAGAAAATTAGCGGTTAGCTCGGAGTGCTAACATGAGGATAGCAGAGCTAGCTTCAATTGCAGTGCAGCTACAAATATGTTTATAGTTAACTTGTGTATGTAAATATATATATATATATATTTTTTTTTTTTTTTTTTTTTTAAAGGTAAAAAGGTGAAATTGATGTTTTGTTGGAGCTCAGACTGTGAACCAGTGGAGCTAACAGCGGCTAGCCCTGCTGTTAGCTCCTCGATACGCTCCCAGTTGTCCCTCCCGGTGCTGGGTTAAAACCTCCGGGCAGGTGAGCAGGGTTTATCCCGGCTCGGGCGGCCCTAGCCCCGGCCTCCCTACCTTCCAGTTCCCGTAGAGCCTCTTGATGCGGCGGTAGTACGCGTCCTTGTCCAGGTTTACCGCCATAGTGGGGAGATCTTTACCCTCCGCTCCGCAGCAGCAGGATGGTGGTGGTGATGATGATGATGAACAACGCACTTTACTTTCCCCGCCTGCTGTGAACCAAACACACTGATGCTTCTTCTTCTTCTAATCAAACAAACTGCAAATGTCTCTTTATTTCTACACGTACACCGCGTTCTTCTTTCATAACATGACCCAGAAGATCTAATGAAGCTAACGTTTACGAGCTAATTGAACTAAGCGTCTCATTCACGTCCACTTTTGTTGTATTTTGTTGCGTGTTTTCCTGTTATTTGTTTGGCTCCGCAGCGCCCCCTGCCGCCGGTTGGCTAGCGCTGCTTTTCTTCCCGCCATGCTGGCTTTCCCGCCTCCGTCATCAAACGTCCTCGTTACGCTGCATCTCGCGAGAACATACGTGGATTCCTTTCTGGTGTTTTTTTAGGATAAAATGTACCATTTATTTATTATTTATCCACTTATTGTTTTTTTAAAAGTAAAAAAATGGCATTTTAAAATGTCACTTATTTATTTATTAATCTATCACTGAGAATGTTCATGTACATACTATTTATCACTATTATCTTATATTTTATTATTATCTTATCTTATTTTATTAAGTTTTGCACATATTAGTCTAACTACTGTTTATATTTATGGTTATATTTTCTATTTTTTTTCTAGTTGATTGTTATTTAATGTTTACACTATTAGAGAAAGCACAGTTCACCAAGTCAAATTCCTCGTGTGTATAACATACATTACTTGGTCAATAAAGTTGATGCTGATTCTAATTATACTGTATTATTTATAAATCAATTTATTGTTTGTTACTGAAATTCATTAAAAAGTGACATTTAAAAATGTCACTTATTTATTTAATCAATGCATTGTTTGTTCCTGAAATTAAATAGAAAGTGACATTTAAAATAAATAAAATATGTATATATATATTTTTTTTTTACATTCATTTATTGTTACATAAAATATTTTTTAAAATTATTTAATTGTTGGTGAATAATTATGATTTACCCTCTGTACGTGGATTTCTTTCTGACGTGTATTCGGGACAAAATGTAACATTTATTAATTTATCCATTTGTTTGTTACTGAAATTATATATATATATATGTGTGTGTGTGTTGGTAAATAATGATGATTTATCCTCTGTTTCCAATATACCAAAAAAGGAAATCAATGACTTCATTGCTCTAATTTAATCAGGATTAAACCAAATAATTACCCCATTACCCCACAATGAACCAGGAAAACTCTGAATTGTGATCGTACCAGTTGGTGTAGTGGTTTGAGTGGTGATCATGTTATCTTGTGACTTGATTATGACGATAGCTTTTGTAAAAAGCTGAAAATAAATGCAGTTGTCGTCATCTGATGGGGTTTAAATTATACAATAACTAACCAATTGATTCAGATGAATGTAAACCGCAGTAAATCAGTGCTTCTGCTGCCGTGTCACCAGATATAATGATCACCAGTTGAACCGCTACACTAAAACCCCTCTTCACGTCAACATATCATTAAAATAAATACATTTAAATTTAATAACAAACAAGACAATGTAAAACTCACCAAAAGTCTATTAAAACATATGATAATTTTTTTATTTCATTATTAAAAACATTTCCATATTATCTACAATAAACCCACTGATGGTTTATTAATGGGCACCACATCAGTTCATCGCACGGGGATTTTGTTGTTCTCAACCATCGTCTTTTCCTCCGGAGCAACATTTTTTTTCATGTTTCAAAAACAGCGTTTTTTTATGGTGGTTTTCCTTTCACGTGTCTTTTTTTTTTTTCATTTCAACATTTGCCTGATCAAATAGACACCTCAGCACCACATCCTAATAATAATAATAATAATAATAGAACTTTGTTTTAAAACAGATATTCCACCTGAGAGGAATGTCAAATAGGCTCCGAAATGAGGAAAGACAGTCGTTTTTGAAATGATAATAACAAAGCCGAGATCTTTGATCAAATCATGATGGAGGTTTAAAATGTGCAGCAGCAGTAGCAGCTTGGTTCTCTCTCTCTTTCTCTGGTCTGTTCGTGGGTAAATCTAGAGAGCAGACTGTAAACGTGTGCACCGAGTGGTCAAAGGAAACAAACAAAGAGCCTCTGTGGCGCCTCCTACAGGCCACGGACCTTCATTATGTGACCGATGTGGAGTTTTGTCCTCGGATTGCGCACCACGCCATAAACACGTCCCTGTGAGGAGGAGAGGATCAAAATAAATATATATTTAGTTCATTATGGAGCAATATTTGCTCGACAAATATTGTATAAATATATTAAAAGTGTCAACAATAACCAACATTTCCTTCTTTAGGGTGACCATATTTTGACTTTCCAACCTCGACATGTTTTTTTTTTTTTAAATCTAACTTGTCACGGCAAAATACAATATCTTATCTTATCTTATCTCTAAAGCAAGGAATCTCTGTCTGTGTGTGTGTGGCTCAAATATCTCTGTGAATCAGGCTCAGATTGGCCTGAGACTTTCAACATGGCTGCTGCTTGGTTCATAGGTGTGCAACGTTGGATTTGTTTGGACTGCAATGACACCGTTCAAGAATTATTTCATAAAATTGCCTTGAATGCAGCTTTGCAGAACAGCTCAATGTTGACAGGTAGTCATGGTAACTTAAGTTGATAAGTTGAAAGCTGTGTACAATCTACAGGAGTGACTGCACAAAGGGCTTTAAAAAGTGTTTAAAGAGGATTTGACTTTTATTGTGAATTAAAGAGAAATGAAAGCTCCCATGTAAACCATCCATGAAAAAGCTACTTAACCTCCCACTTTTCTACAGCGACACATTCTTCCTACGGCAATGCACTAGTAATAAATAAGTTGTTTATGTCCATAAGGTTACAAAAATAATTTCTCTCTTTATAACAAAAAATTAAGGTGGTTTTATCATCCAGGAGGGTCTTCCTGCTGACATTTCTTTAATTAAATCCACCGATATTTGGTGTCTTTCAATCCATCTTGGACATTAGTCTCTCTTCTCTTTTCCGCGTGTGATGATTTCATCAAAACAAAGCGGCATCTTTAATGATTCTGTCACATGTGAGTAAAATTAGCGTAATGGCATGATACTGGCTGTAAAGAGCAACTCATTAGCTTTCAGAAACTGCTGGAATTCCCGAGATGCGTTCAGGGTCCCTGGGAAACCCAGACATGTTGATGAATTGGACGGTCCAGTGTCACGGTCTGAGTTTACCTCCGTACTAAGATTATAACCCTAACCCTAATCCTAACAATAATCCAATAAACAAATAAAACACGTGTCCGATCACTTTGAAAACAAAAACAAATGATTATTTTTAGCAAAAATTCATTTTCATGAAAAGAGGACATGTTCAGGTAAATCCAGACGTATGGTCACCCTAATTTATTGGCAGACATCATGTGACTTTACTTTTTAATTTGTCTTCATTTTAAATCTATTATTTATTTATGTGAAAATTCAATTTTAATCAATTAAAAAAAAGGTAAACTATTATAAAATGTACTTTTACATAACAAATATATGTTTTTTTTCTGTTATTATATTGATTGCTTTATTGTAACTTATTATTTAGATCAAGGGTTCTCAACCTTGGGGTTAGGACCTCATTTGGGGTTGCGGGACACTGGGAGGGGATCGCCAGATGCCTTCAAGAAACTAGGAATATTTTTTAACAATTTGAGTAAATTTTTGCTTGTTTTTACCTTTTTTCTACAACTACACCAAACTTGTCATATTTTAACCCATTTTTATCACTTTTTCTTGTCATATTTTTTGCTCCTTTTAATGCATTTTTGCTACATTACTCCCATTTCTGCCACTCGCACCAATTTTTGTGGTTTTTAAAATGCCATTTCACCACCTTTTCCACCATTTGTGGTCCCTTTTAACACGTTTTATTTCTTATTAAAACAAGGATTTACATCTTTAAGACAACTATATACTATGGCATAAATAATATTAAACTTCCTTGATAACAGTGAATATTATTCAGATAAATAAATGTGGTTCTCACAGTTTCAACACCAAGAATCACTATCAGAATAAAAGCTACTCTAGCCCTGGGGCAGATGTAGTTGTTGACCCCTGGGCTAATGCATTAGATCATTGGATTGTGTGTGTTTTCAGTGAATACACACCTGCAGTGTGTCGCTACACACTCGTTGCTGCAGTACTCCTTGTCCCAGTCCGTGCTCTCCACTGCTGGGTTGGTGCAGCCAGCACGTACACACAGACTGGGAGAGGAGGATGGTTTGATACTGGGA
Organism: Gouania willdenowi; assembly: GCF_900634775.1. NCBI lineage: Eukaryota > Metazoa > Chordata > Actinopteri > Blenniiformes > Gobiesocidae > Gouania > Gouania willdenowi. Next base: position 4,885,338 of record NC_041061.1, on the reverse strand, counting down.
GCAGGAGCCACGTTCACCTCCACCTGCATCTGAAACACCATGAGAACAACACCAACATGTTTGTCATTCAGTGACAATCGGGGAGGAGCTTAACATCAACCACAGCATTGGGAGGAGGAGTTTGGGATAAAAAAAAAAGCAGAAGATAAACCATCAAGCAATTACCAACTCATGACACTAGAGGGAGCTTTAATACAAGTATTCACATTGATTTACATTAAAGAAATGTAAAAAAATACAGTGAGAACTCCTTGTTACAGGCATATGAATATAGATCTGTTACAGATGTATAAATAATAGATCTGTTCCCGTCCTTAGTTATAGACATATAAAGAACAGATCTGTTACAGTTTCAATACTATTAAAAAAAATGCAATGCACTTCTATAGGTGATATGGATTAAATATCAATATAATGTATTTAATGCCTAAACATGATTCTATGTCCAGCAGCAGTTCTGTGTAAGTTCGTGCTGTGCTGAAAAAAAAAAAAGTGTTGTGCTTCAGCTGTCAGTGTGCTGTCCTCAGAGCAGAGAGGGAACGGCATCCACTGTTAAATCAATTCTTATTCAGCACAAGAACATGGATAATCCTTATATTTGATACGTGAATTATGTAAATAGATCCACTGCGCACCTGTGTTTGATGTGTGTTTGTCTCCCCGTGCGCTGATCTGATGTTGACATTAACAGTTTTTTTAATAAAAGCAGGCTTATCACTAAAACAAATGTAAATATGTCCTTTGTATGAGGAAAAAATAGGTTTTAATTGCCAGTTTCAGGTCAGGCTCTGTTATAAATACCTAATGTCTGTCTGACCTGTAGGTTTCACTTTTGCTTTGTCGGGTTCTGGTCAAAGCTTGAATAAAGTTCATATCATAAATAGTCTGTTTAAAAGCAAATCTGCACCACAAAAAGCCAAAACAAAATATTTGATTCTTTTTCTTTCTCCTCGTCCTCTGAACCTAAACATTCATTCTCTGTTTTTTTTTGGTCGACTAATCGCTACGTGTGTCATAGTCATGGCCGACCAACCATTTCCTTAGTTGACTACAGTCAATTAAAAAACAGATCTCTTCCCCTCCTTTGTTACAGACGTATAAAAAAGATCTGTGTTTGTGTTTTGTTAGATATATAAAAAATAGATCTGTTCCCGTCCTTGGTTATAGACGTATAAAGAATAGATCTGTTCCCATCCTCGGTTATAGATGTATAAAGAATAGATCTGTTCCCATCCTTGGTTATAGACGTATAAAGAATAGATCTGTTACAGATGTACAAATAATAGATCTGTTCCCATCCTTGGTTAAAGACGTATAAAAAATAGATCTGTTACAGATGTACAAATAATAGATCTGTTCCCATCCTTGGTTAAAGACGTATAAAAAATAGATCTGTTGCAGATGTACAAATAATAGATCTGTTACAAACATTAAAGAATAGATCTCTTCCTGTCCTTTATTAAAGAAGTATAGAGAATAGATCTGTTCCCGTCCTTTGTTCCAGATATATATATATATCTGTATTTGTATTTTGTTAGATATATAAAGAATCGATCTGTTCCCGTCCATGGTTATAGACGTGTAAAAATAGATCTGTATTTGCGTTTTGTTAGATATATAATGAATAGATCTGTCCCTGTCCTATATTACAGACCTATAGAGAATAGATCTGCTCCAGTTATTTGTCACCGACATATAATGAAAAGATCTGTTTCCATCCTTGGTTATAGACATATTAGGAATAGATTTGTTCCCATGCTTGTTATAGATACAAAGGATAGATCTGTTACAGACGTATAAAGAATAAATCTGTTCCCGTTTGTGGTTATAGACGTATAAAAATAGATCTGTGTTTGCGTTTTGTTAGATATATAATGAATAGATCTGCTCCAGTCCTTTGTCACAGAAATATAATGAAAAGATCTGCTCACCCCATCCTCAGACTCTACCACTTCGTCTCCTGTATCCACGGTGACAGCAGTAGTCGAGACGGTGGCGTCCACATTGCTCTTTACCATGATAGACGCCGCTGGGTCCGACTGACGAGTCGCAGGCACCACTTTAATCTGCAGAGGGGGCGGAGCTCCGCGAGGCTTGGCCTGCAGCGGGGGCGGAGCCTGAGCTCTCACCATCTGCTGGAGCCGAGGCGGAGGAGGCGTGCTCTTCATCTGCTGCAGCGGAGGCATTTGACGGGCGGAGGCGGGCGGCGTCCGCCTGATGATGAGCTTAGCCACTGTGGGGGGGTTGGGGGCGGAGCTCTGAGGCGGGGGTTTGATGGCCCCGGTGTGGGAGCGCGTGGTCACCTGAGGGAGGTCCAGAATGATGTTGGAGGTGCAGATGTTGGTGATGGTGTTCTCCTCTGGGTTGTAGTTCCTGGAGCGCGTGGAGCGGGTGGTGTGGGAGGGGGCGGGGCCAGACGAGGGCGGGGGGTGTGACGGAGACGTGTCCATCACCTCAATGGAGGCCTGAAGACCACACAGGAACATTTTAGATTCATAAAAGCATCTTTTCTTGTCTTCTATTAGTTTTTATTTTTACATTATTGTAAATATGCCTCAGTAGCAAAATGGAGGGTCTCTGAAAATGTGTGAATGAAAAGTGTTTATATGGGTTTTATGAATGAAACGAGCACATGTTGATATTCTACTTGGTCACTTTCTCACTTCAAATGTTTTCAGAACTTTCAAAGGTGGAGATATTTAGCCTCAGTGTGATTCAGGTTCTTGTTGTTGTAGGTTTTCCCGTTAAATGAGTAGCTGAGAGTTAGCAGTGTGGCTAACGTCGCTCTGGCAACGTAATCTCATGTGACCATCATATTTTCATTAATCACCTGAAGCAGATAAAATGTCAAAATAACAAGAGCAGACGAAACCCCAAAATGGAATTGAAATAATGATTTTTAAATTTTTAAATTATGGAAAAGGAAAATAAGCGTTGACGCACGCACACACAACGCACACGCACGCACACACACCTGAGAGATTTGCTTGGACTTGTACTCTGCCAGTGCTTTCAGGTAATCCTTCTTGGCGGCTTCATTCTTCCTCTTATAAACCTACATTAGAAACACACAGTGATCCTCCTCATCCTCAACAAGAATCACTAAGACGTGACGAGTTTCAGGACAAGATTACAAGAACAAACAAAAACACACAATGACTCAAAACAATATGAAATTACACTAAAGGTAGGGATGTAACGACTCACTCAACTCCCGATACGATTCTCTCACGATTTATTTTACAAAATGGGACTGTACACAAATGACTGAAAAATATTCCTTTATTTTTTTGGGGGTTAAAAAAATTAGAAAAAACAATTTTCCTTTTATTTTTCATTGTCAAAAGAATCCCTTGATAAACTATTCAAAACAATGCAATTTAACTAAAAATAAATCTTGAATAAAATAAATAAAGGAATAATACAAATGAAGAAGAAGCCTATTAATTTAAATTCTGGTTCTATAGTAAACAATGCAAAACTGCATAATAGTTGTTTTTCTTTTTCAAAGTGCAACAAAAAATGCTTTTTGTGCCTTAACAATTGGACTTTAAAAAAAAAAAAAAAAAAGTCTGCACTGTATTTACGTCAGATATTTGTTTGGACCAGCAGAGGGCGCTGGTAACCCAGTGGTCAGTTGGCATGCAGATATTCTTGCAGTGAAGAAGAGATGCTACGCTAGCAGACAGAGCTAATAGAAAAACCTGACTTTTACAGATATTCACGTAATATTACAGATATTCTTTCAGTGCTTAAAGGGTAAGGAATCATTTATGAACATGTTTAAGAGTAGAAGGCGGCCAGAAAAAAATTCCACCCACCGCCTCAGCATTTGGACAAGAGAAGGATAAATATATCTCTCTCTGTTTAAAAACAGTACTGCAATTCAATTTTCAGAATATCGACGTGAACCGTGATACCTATTAATCGATTTTTAACTGCCTTACGATTAATCGTTACATCCCTAACTAAAGGAAAGCAAATATACAAAAAAAAACCCATAGAAATATATAAAATGAGAACAAAAAAACACAAAATTAACTAAAGATTTGCTCAAGATGACTAAAATAAGACAAAAATATGAGATAAATTTACAAAATAACAATAAAAATGCACAAATTAACCCAAAAAACTTTTAAAATTACAGAAAAATACACATAAGAACAACAAGAACACACAACAAATAGCAAATTTACCACATGACTAAAATAACTAAAAGAACAAACAAAATTACAGATAATACAAAAAATGGCAACTTAAATTGGTTAAAAGTTGCAAATTAGAGTCGCCAAGAATGGAAAAAAAAAAAAGTGGTAAAAAGGGTTCAACAATTAGTTTAAACTGGCAAACAATGGGCATGAGAAATGGTGAATGTGGTTAAATTGACAAAAATAAACATGAAAAGAGGTTAAAAGTGACAATAATACACAAAATAATGACAACAGAAATACACAAAATGGACCAAAAAATTGACTGGACTGTTAACAAACAAAATCAGAAACAGAAATATACAAATTACGTACATGAAAATACACAAAATGATGACAAAAATGTACAAAATTAGCTGAGAACAAACATAAGGACAAAGAACACACAAAAACAGAAAATATACCAAATGACAACAAAAATAACTTTAAAAAAAACATACAAAATTACAGATGATAAAAAAATGGAAACTAAGATTGGTTAAAAGTTGCAAATTAGAGTAGCCAAAAAATGAAACAAAAAGTGGTAAAAGAGGTTTAAAGTGTTAATATTGGAACAATTCATAATAATAATAATAATACTGGCAAATAATGGGCAGTACAAATCGTGAATGTGGTTAAATTGGGAAGAATAAGTATGAAATATGGTGAAAAAAAGTGACAATCATGGGTCAACATATGTGAAATTAGGTGGAAAAGTGGTGGAAAGGGTTTATAAGTGATGAAACTGTCTTAAAAGTGGAAAAAATGTGAAAAAAAGGCATTGAAATTTGATGAAGTGTCAGAAATGGGAGTAATGTAGCAAAAATGCATTAAAAGGAGCAAAAATATGTTAAGAAAAAGTGATGAAAATAGGTTAAAAAATGAAAAGTTTGGTGTAGTTGCAGAAAAATGGTAAAAATAAGCAAAAAGTGGGTTTTAATTGTTAAAAAAAATATTCTTAGTTTCTTGAAGGCATCTGGCGACCCCCTTCCAGTGTCTCGCAACACCAAATGGGGTCCTGACCCCAAGGTTGAGAACCCCTGAAGGTAAATGAACTCTCACCTGTTTCTGTTCTTCTCCTAGACTGTCCCACATGGACGCTACGATCTTAGAAACCTCTCCAAAGGTGGCGTTGGGGTTCTGTCCTTTGATGGCGGCCTGTGTGTCTCTGAAGAACAAAGCGTACGCTGACACAGGTTTCTGGGGCTCGTTGGGGTCCTTTGGGTTCTTTGGGTCGTCTCTCTCAGATGGAGACGGGTCGAGCGAGATGACGCCAGAGGAGAGGGCGAGGGGGAGCGGAGAGTCCACCAGGACGCTCTGACAGGAGGAAAGTCAGGGGGTTACTACGGGTACGAGATTTTAGCCCCGCCCACCAAACAACAAGACAGAGTACGTCATAAAACATACTTCCTTAACCCTCTTATTATCCTCAGATATCACAAACATATTTTACCCTTAGGGTCAATCTGACCCCAGGGATATTTGCCTCCAGAAAATGATTTTCAGAAAATTGTTGGCCACACGTGTCACACACACAGACACAGCTAAAACAGCGTGGGGTCAAATTGACCCCAGAGGAACACCATCATGATCATTTTATGTTTAATCTATTGTACCCATTAAATTAGGAAACGTCATGAAATATGAAGCAAAAAAAGACAACTTATTTTTTTAATGGTAAACATTGAATGGGGTCAAATTGACCCCATGAATAAGAGAAGGGTTAATTAAGCCTTCTCGTCCCACATCAGTGTCTGACCTCAATAATGCACCAAAAACACTTTACAATTTTTTTTTTAATGATAAACATTGAATGGGGTCAAATTGACCCCATGAATATAGGAGGGTTAAAGTCATATTTACTGAGAAAAATCAGCTGGTGTTGAGGTGAAACCAGTGTCTTGTTGAACTAATGACTGACCTCTAAGAACAGACAGCTAACACCAGATAACATGAGTCACCAGTTGATCTACAACACCACTGCTGAGGCTCACCCTCCGGAAGTCGTCCATGTCGTCCACCTGCATGGAGCTGCCGGGCGACGCCGCGGCTGACATCGGGTTGTCGGGCGACGCTGGCTGCTGCAGAAGGTTCCCGCCCCCGAGACGCAGCCCCAGCTGAGCACTGAGCTCCGATTGGTCGATGGTGGTCAGCTGGTTGGACCCCAGCAGGCCCTGGCTCACGTCGCCCCACGGGACGTCGATGGTCACCGGCGACGAGCTGCTGACCTGAGGGTCCATTGGATGACCCAGATCCTGGTTGGACGAATCGACCAATCACACGAGAACGTCACAAAAAGTTCTCCATATCGCGCAGCACTAATACAGTATAATAATAATAATAATATATAAAACCATTGAGCACTCCTCACCATCCCCAGCAGAGCGCTGCCTCTTGATTGGCTCATCACTCCCAGGCTCAGGTGGTCCAGCCCCTGCGAGGAAGTGCTGACGAAGGTGGAAGCGAAGGAGGGGTCATCCCCCTCCACCACGGCATTCCCCGGGACCACCACGTCGCCCGACGGCCCGCCGTCAGACAGCTCCCCAAAGTGAGACACCACGTCAGACACGGTGAGCGCTGAGTCAGGGTCCAACGAGATGGGAGGGATCTCAAACTCCTCATCGCCCAGGCTAGGAGTGTGGAACGTCTGCAGGACAGAGGGAGGGCGGAGACAAGAGGGTCACCCACAGTATTAATCTACCCAGATACAGGCTCAAAAAAAAAATATATATATATATATAAATAGTACATAAATATACCTATTAAAATAAAATATATAATAATCAAATAATATACAAAGTTAAATTTAATATATAAAATTATGTCGTATAATATATATATATATAACAATTAAATTAAACATACAAATGAATGGCAATATGCGTCATATATTAATACATATTATAATATACATTATATAATAATAACATTAATATCTTTTAGATAATAATAACATTAATATCTTTTAGATAATAATAACATTTACAATATTTATTACTAACAACGTTTATAATATTTACTATGAAATAATATTATATGTATTATATAACATTTGTATTATACACTAACAACATTTATAATATTCATCTATCTATAAAAGCAAGGAATCTCTTTGTATCTGTGCCTCAAATATCTCTGGTGTTCAGGGACAGCCAATCAGTGCACAGCTCTGCTCTGGTGCGTGCCAGAGCCAATCACAGTGGCCCGCTAGAGTCACATGTGCAGCCAGAGCCAATCGATGAAGAGCATGAGTAGCTACGTGAGCTACGTACCAGACGTGCGCGCTCACAACCAAGCAGACTCTTTCACAAGTTTTGAGCTCCTGTGGCCTTCTCTTTTGAGGAAACATCATTTTTGACTGTTCCTTATTTGGTGATTACGTTTCAAAACGTTTACTTTCATTTTATTTTGAAATCAAAGCGGAATCAAAGCAGGTTAAACCAGACGGAGGGTTAATATAATATATATCTGAGATTTTAGATGCAGTCTGTTAAATTCTGATATTTATTTTCTGGCTGATATCAGACAACCCTAATAATATTTATTATATTTATTATACACTACCAACTCTTATAATATTTATAATATAATAATAAAATCTGTAATATAATTTATATAAAACGAAATTTAAAAAATACGTATTTTAAATAAATGACCTTATAGTACCACAGTAAATATATAAATTACGTATAAATGATTCAAATGAAAAATGTATGAACTATTCTTTATACAGATGCATAAATAATAGATCTGTTACCGTCCTTTGTTTACAAAAAACCAGCGACACAGCTGAATTGAGATCTATCTCGTGAGATTCCAGCGTAGTGTTTAGACTTCTGAAGCATCACAAAATACAATTATACACTTAATTTAACCTTATTAATACTAGTTCATCAGTAAGTACAAAACATTAGGGAACACCAATGAAACCTTATGGATAATATAGGCCAAGCCGGAAATGGAATTTGGGAAAATCTGAAGCCGTGAACCAAAGCAGTAGAAATATGACAATGCTAATTATGCTACATGTTTCTGTTTTAGGAAGTTAATAATACAGTTTCTGTTCGTTTTTATGTAAACATGTACAATCAGAGGCTTGACTCTGAAATGCAGCGGTAATAATAAGGTCGTTTCATTATCCTGGAGCTGAAGGTCGTACCTCTGAAGACGAGAGGAAAGGGTGGGCGGAGCCTGAGATGGTCAGGTAGTTATCACCACCTCCAGGGAACTGAAACACACAACACACACACACAAACACACACACAGACGTGTTAATAAACACCACATTATATGTAGCGACTCTTCCAGATGTTAATGGAGACAATAAAAAAAAAGCAGATAAGCCCCGCCCCCTCCTCACAGGCAGCTCAGTCCTCGATTAAAGTCTCAGATTTTTTAATGGACTTTGTTGTGGATATTAATGGGTTTTTATTTATCACTGAGAATGAGAACCAATTATGAAAGTAAAATAAGTCATTCTAAGCCACTTTAATATAGTAATTGTTCTGTAAATCAGTGGCTCTCAACCTTTTCAACCCCCAAAGTAAAGGTGCCAGCGACCGGGGACCCCCACTGTGCCTGTAAAATGATGGTCCATTGTTCTATCAAACTGTGATAACCACATTTATTTATTTATTTATCTGAATAATATCCACCTTTACCCAGGAAGTTTATTATTATTTATGCCATAGTATATAGTCATCTTAAAGATGTAAATCCTTGTTTTAGTCAGAAATAAAATGGGTTAAAAATGACCAAAAAAGGGTGGAAAAGCTGGTGAAATGGGACTTTTAAAAACCACAGAGATTGGTTAGAAGTTGCAAATTAGAGTGGCCAAAGATGGACAGAAAAAGTGGTAAAAAAAACAAACAAAAAAACTGGCAAATAATGGGCATGATAAAACGTGAATGTGGTTAAATTGGCAATCACTGCAGTCCAAACAAATCCAACTTTGCACACCCGTGAACCAAGCAGCAGCCATGTTGAAAATCTCAGGTCAGTCTGACCCTGATCCACAGACATATCACAGCAACACACACACACACACACACACACACACACACACACACACACACACACACACACACACACACACACACACACACACACACACACACACACACTCCTTGCTTTTAGGGGTATGCTACGTATCTAGATTACCTCTTATCGCGCTAATTTCCAGGATTTAATCTGTGTGTGCTGGATTACAAAGGTGAAGCTGAAGTATTCCACGTGGCTTCCAGGCTTCTTTCTACACTTTTAAAACTTTTGTTTTATTACAAAACCATCAGAGGTCGTTATTTATATTATTATATTATATAAAGCATAATTCTACACCGACACATGTAGATCAGAAAAGAAATGCTTTAAAATGTATACATTTGAAGAGAAAAGCTCAACATTCAGTTGAAATGAGGTGAAAAAAAACTGGTTTACACTGCTTTAAATATGTTTACTTAAGATAAAATGTACAACACATACAGTATTAAAATGTTCTGAAAGAACCACAAGGGATACAAAAGGTTAATCTTTGGCTCACGTTAATGTGTCTGTGAAATTGAAATGTAATATCTAAAAAGGAAACACCTAGTTGTTTTAAATAAATCATTAAAACAGAAAACAAACTATCAGTGATCCTGATATTGTTTATTATTTCTGATTAAATTGCACCACTAGAAATAAAAATAATATGTGAATATATGTATTTACATAGTTTTATTTTTTAAGTTATATAATTGTATATGATTATAGTATTTTGCTTCCTATTTTATTATTTTAATCTCCTTTTAAATCTTTAAATAATTCATATTATGTTTCGTGTTTTATTATTTATTATGTTACTATTAATCATTTATTTCCTGTATAATTCAGAATAAATATAATTAGTTATTTGTAATTATATTTGTGATTGTACGCTCTTTTAAGGTTGAGATGTTACACTAGAAATATTGTTATTGTTGTGAATGTATTTATATAAAGATGAAGATTTAATGGGCACAACTTCCGGTGTTCATTACCTTATTGTCCGAGTAGAAACCATTGAAAGAATGCGGGTCCAGGAATTCTGGATCTCCGTCGTGCTGTCCGGTTCCATCGGTTATGTCAAAATTCAGATCCATCTGATTAATCGATTAACAGTAAAAACGTGTCGTTTCTGGTGGATTAGTGACAATTATCCGGACCGGGAGAAAGTCCCATAAGCACCGGGGGAATGTGTGTGGGATCAGCCGAGCCTCAGAGCGCCGTTCCCCGCAGAGCTAACGTGGCTCTCCGCCGTCTGTCCTGCTTCACTGACCCCGGAGAAGCTCAGCCTGTCCCCGGCCCTGAAGGCGCTCCTCCCCGCTCTAAGTCCGTCCGTCAGCCCAGTTCAAACCCGTCGGTTTTTGTCCGTAGTACCGACAGATTTTACGGTGATAGACGCACAGAGCGTGTGAAGGTCTGACAGCGGAGGAGACGCAGCGTCACCCTGCGCTAGACCCGCGTTGGTTCAGTCCAGGATGATCAATCGAGCCGGAGACTGGTTGAGCAAAGTAAAAAATAAAAAAAATAAGCCTTTCTTTTCTTGAATTATCAATGATTTCAAACTGTTTCTTTCGGCCCTGGGAAAACTTCGGAATAGTAAATTTGCGCGGAAGTTATGTTCCGACTTGGTAATAATTTGTTGTTTTGATTTGGAGTGTGTGTTTGTGTTCACTAGGTATGTTTGTATTTGGATGTGTTTATGTGCATATATATGTCTTTTTTTTTCCTCTAAAAGAGTCACTTTGGTTGGAGTGTCCCATCACCCCAGATTTGTTTACAGACTGACCTTTTGTCGCTGTGTTTGACCCTAATCTCCTCTGTGCCTATGCTCCGATTCATAATTTCATATTCATATGTATATATTTTTCTATGCTTCGCTCTTTTGTTTTACTTTATTTTACCCACTTTTTGCTTTATTTTTTTTTTTTATTTAATTTTGCTTCTTTGCTTCTGAAGATGTTAAAAGTTGAGTTTGTTATCCTCATCGAGAGTTTGTATTTTTGAAAATGTTTAAAAAATAATTAAAAAAAATCGAGCCGGAGACGATGATCGTAATGAGAGGCGGAAACAATGACTTCAAAATAAAGCCAGAGTAAATCAGTGGTCCAAAAACAGCGATTTCTGTACCTTAACAATAATAATAATAATAATTTGTATTATTATTATTATTATATAATATCAATGATAATGAAAATAATAATAATCCCCACGGCCACGACCCTGAAAAAACAAGAACAAGTGGGTAAAAATATGGATGTATCGATAATAAAATAGATAACATTAATAATATTAATCTTTAATTTAATATTTTATTTTTCATAAAATACTAATAAAATAAAATATTGTTATTAAATAAAAATGATAACACATAAATAAAAAACAAAGAATGATGATAACAATATTAATAATAATGATAATAATAAAAAACAATGATGATAATAATAATAAAAAATATATGTCTACCACTTGTACCCTCGACAATACATCGGGTGACGTTTTAATATTGTGATATCTTGTCACACCACAATATATACAGTAATGCCACCTTTAAACAATAATAATAATATTAAGTAGAAAAGCACTTGGAGAGCGCAGACCTCCGCCAAGCAGCTCAAGCTCAGCTAACACGCTCCGGTCACAGCAACATGGTAAACTGAGGATTACTATGACTACCTGTCGACATTGAGCTGTGTTATAATGACTACCCGTCAACATTGAGCTGTTGACTCTGAGAGAACCAATGACATCATCGCAAGTTCCACAGTGTGGATGGGAAAAATAACCTTACCGCTCTTCGCTTCGCTACGCTTCTGCACTTAGCTCTTGGCAGAGGTAATAAAAGGGGTTTAATAGACTGATAGATTATTTTTGTTTTTAGTAAAGGAAACACATATTGTTTGTTTGTTGTTATTTATGTAAATGTGTGCAAACATCGACGATATATTAACATGTTAACCAAACAAAACTATAAGAACAACAATCAAATCAACTTTCTACTGATTTAGTGAATTCAAATGTTTGTTTTTTTTTAAATCCAGCTCATTAAAACTAAATAACATTTCTATTGGAAAACTAAAATCACTTGTTCTGATAAGCATGGACTGACTTTGTTGAATTCCGCTTTTATTTTGAAAACCGTGGCAGGAAATCAATTTGCGTCACTTTGGGTGGACAAATGCTGACACTTTGTTACATTTCGGCTACATTTCATCGAAACATTTCCAATGTGACACCGACTAAGAATTACAGAGCGTTACTGAAAATGCACGATTTTATTGGATTTAACAGAATACAATTATGTTCAACACGTAGAATATAAACCTTTAATGTCAGATTTCCCCTTTTTCTCTTCAAAATGGTTTGATCCGATCCGTAATCTCTTCGATTCTTCCAAAACGTCAAATAAATCTGTTAAAAACGGCATTATTTACATTATACAGACGAGTTTTATGACATTGCATCACATTTAATTAGATATTGTGGCTCTAAATGTTTTTTTATATTATTAAAAGGAACTGGTTAGTTTTTTTCCACCCAGAATTCAAAATGAAAAATAAAATGAATAAAATTACATCTTTAATCAGTATTATGTCTTAACCTACCGGAGGTTACTGCTGATTGGTGGATTTAACATCATGTTTCCACCCCTACTTTAACATTAGCCACCGATTGGACAATATTCATTCTTATTTTAGTACGAAATATTATTTGTATGGTACTTATTTCAGGAATAAAGGCCCATATTATGAAAATTCGTGTCAGCATTTAGAATAGTGACCAATAAAGAATAAAGGTTTTGGTCTTTTTCTGTGAATTTTTGTTGTCATTCTTCTGTCATTTTGTGTATTATTTTAGATGGTTTTTTTAAAGTCATTTTTAGTTTCCGTTGCCATTTGGTGATTTATTATATTTATATAGTGTTTTGTGTATTTTTCCATTTTGTGTATTTCTGCAGCCATTTAATTTTTAATCTAGTTTGTGTGTTTTTGTTGCCCCTCAGTTTGTTTCTAGTCATTTTGTGTATCTTTCAGTAGTTTTGTGTATTAGTGAGATCGTTTATTGTGGTTTTGTCGTCATTTTGCGTAATTTTTGTTTTAATCATTTTGTGTTGTCGTTACCAGTTATGTTTTTCTGTAGTTTTATGTATTACTGGGGTCGTTTAGTGTTTTTGTTGTCATTTTTGGGTAAATCTGGAGTCACTTAGTATATTTTAGTCGTTATTTTGTATCTCTTTTTTGCCAGTGTGTTATTCTCTTGTTTCTGAAGTATTCCAATAGCAAATTCTTTCCTGAATCACATTTTTCGGGGTAAATACAATAAACAAATAATAATAAACACATATATAATTCTACTGTCAGTTCATTTGAGCATGAAACCAATGTCATATTAACAGAAAGGGAATAAAATAATCAGTCACAACTGTGATCTTTCTCTCAAAAACAGATTTATTCAGTTTTTTATTTTTTTGCGGCTCATTTTTCAATAATATTGTAATTAAAAAAAGATAAAAGTCGGGATCTTTGTGTCTTTATGTACAAGCAACGAAAAAAAGTGTATGAAACAACAGCGAACGTAAAAGCATCCCTGCAATGATATAACACTGTAAGAACCAACAAAGCATCAGTGACACACACACACGCGCATACACACACACACTGAACTGATGGTTCAGGGTGTGAAACATGAACAGCAGCCAATGTTCAAACTTTAGCAGAAAGTGTGACTTTAACAAACAATCGCCATCAAAAAAAAAGTTCAACGCTCTCGTCCAATCAGAGGTTTGTGATTTGTTGACATTAAAAAAAAAAAAAAACAAAAAAAAAAAAAAAAAGGTGGTTTTTCCTTTAAAATAAAATAACTTCCCCACAAAATCCCTTAATGTGACTCTTTGTTTTTACTTTTATTCTGAAGGGCATTTTAGAAGTCAAGTAAACGTCACATCCTGCTGAAATAAGCAAGTAAATATCACTGGTATTTTATTTTTGGTAGATTTATTTGGAATTCCCGACTTCAAATTCACAGCTTTGACTTCATTCTGATGAAAAACCTTAATTTGTTATTTCTGAAAATACTGTGTTAAATTTGAGGAAGACTTAAAATAACTTGCAGTTTATATTTGAAAAACAAAAAACATTTAATGCTTTTTTATTTTTATGTAACAATTTGAGCTACTTTTGACTTAAGCAAAAACATAATTTTTTTGAGAGTCACACTCTTTTGACCTGTTTTAAATAAAAATGTTTAACTTTTTATATTTATGATTTGGGTAGATTGTGTCAAACTGAGAAAACAAATTTGGAAATTTGGTGTTCAATATTTCCAAAAATTTGAATTATATTTTTAAATGTAACATTTTCAGCACCTTTTTAATTGATTAATCTTTTGTGTTGTTTTTTTTTAAATTCTAATATTTCATTGGCTCACAATAGGATGAATTTGGAGCATTTTCAAACTGTTGAAACAATATATTAATACTCATTTGTCTTTGTAACGAAAAACATGAGTTTGTGAATAACTTCATACATAGACATTTTTTTTACAGAATATTTCTTCACCCAATCAAATTGTCTCAATAACTACAAATCAAATATTTTATGTAACACGTTAAGTAAACTGTTTCCTTCGCTGGGCGAGAAACAAAGAAAAAAATCTGAATTTATTGTTTTCAGAAACAAAAACAAAAGAATGTCAATAAATATTGCAGATTTTTTCCTTTTTCTTTATGATAATTTGTTAGGTTGTCGCAGACGAAGTCAAAGCTCAGATTGTTTTCCCCATGATTGTTGAACTTTTGTAAAAAAAAAAAAAAAAAAAAAAAAGTGTAAACACAAAGATTTTGCGTCAATTTCAGTAGAAAAATAAATGTTTGTGTGAGAAAAACAGAACGTGTAAATAAATGTAAACAGTGCTGACATGCATCGTTAGATTTAAACCAAAAACGGCCGTGACTTTTTCAGCGTCGAAACAATCGTAAACGTGCAAACAAAAGAGAGTAAAACAAAAAAAACATTCAGGCGTTTTCCGTCTGCATTACATTCGCTCAGCCCTGAGACTCGTCACACACACTGTCGATCTGGTCCCGCTTCTCTCTCACTCACACACACACACACACACACACACACACACACACACACACACACACACACACACACACACACACACACACACACACACACACACACACACACACACACACACACACACACACACACACACACACACACACACACACACACACACACACACACACACACACACACACACACACACACACACACACACACACACAGCGTTTCTGCAGCAGGTGGAATGGAAATGCTGGTCACTGTGTAGATGGAGGGAAATGTATGGTTGGCTGTGGCTCCATCAGGAGTAGATGGTGATGACTTCACTTCCTCCGCCTCGAACCAGCAGAACTCGCTCCAAACCTTCAGTAAGAACCTCCAGGAACTCCATGTCTGAGCCACGAGTCAACGAACAACACGTCAATGAACAGAAGAAGGGTACTACACACACCCACACAGCGACAAGACGCACCATTGTTTATCACCTGACAACGTCTAATTATTACCTGACCTACAGCTCTGCCCCTTTACCATTTGACCCAGCTTAGCCAGCACTCACTGCTACGTGCTAAGCTAATAAAACATTAAAAAATATGTTGGCATCCTTTAACTATTTATCTCTAATAGATCTATTCTTTTATAAGTCTATAACAAAGGTCAGAAGCAGATCTATTCTGTATATGTCTGTGAACAAGAACAGATCTATTCTGTATACATCTATAACAAAAACAAAAGCAGATCTATGGTGTATATGTCTGTAATGAAGAACATGAGCAGATCTATCCTTTATACGTCTATAACAAAGGACAGGAAGAGATTTATTGTATATACTTGTAGCAAACCAGACGAATACACAATAGATCTGCTCCTGTATACGTTTGTAGATCTATAGTGTATATGTCTATGCTGAGGGGCTCTAAGGATACAGTTCTCGTCCCCCTCAGGGTTCTTGGGCGGTCCAGGCATGTTGAGAAGCACGAGTCGAGCTTCGTGTGATTTGTTGACGATGACCTCGTTGAGTTTGACGGCCGTGTGCATGCGCCGTACGTTGGAATGATCCCTGAATATAAACAAACACAAAGCAGAGGGTAAGGGCGGGGCGTCAAGGCTGTGGGCGGGGCTTAGTGCTGCTCACGGCCTCATGCTCAGCATGTCTCTGAATCCCTCTGGCGTGGAGCATCCTGAGTGCGCAGCTCTGTACTGGGCCGTCTTCTCTTTGGTCCACGTCATCTGGACGCGGCGGTGATGCTCCGCGTTGCTAACGTTGCTAGCATTGCTAACGCCGGCGCTAGCTACACGCTCCCTCTCACTGCCGTCAGTGTCGTCGTCATCGTCTGAGCCGATGCTGGTCAGACGTAGCATGGAGTTACGATCCTTCACCAGCTGAGCCTGTTCAGAGACACACAGGTCACATGACAGACCCAGGAACTTTTATTTTGAAGGGACTGCATCTACACAGCTCAGCATCAAAGGTCTGAGTGGTGATAGTTTGGTAAAGGCTCTTATTCTGAAGGAGTCTGACTACGCTCTACGCTACGGCTCGTCACTACAGCGTCAACTTACGTCATCAAAACTCCAGCGAACCCTCTGAGGGACCAGCAACACAGAGAGAGACAACGCCTTTAATGTGAAGGGCAACAGGAAGTGGCTGGTAACTAACAAAACAGAGGCACCCCTTCTTTCTGAAGAAGAAATCGTTCTATGACCTTGTTTTTTTTATTTCTTTGGAATTGTAAAAATTCTTTAAATCAATTAATTTCTTTTAAAAAAAAAAAGTCACGTCAAGTTTTGTCTTTTTAATCAAAAAATATTCTTTTTCTTTTTTTAAGAATCTTTAAAAAAAAAAGTTAAATCTTTCCAGTGCCTCGTTTTTATGAATTTATTGAATTGTTTAATTAATTTATTTCTTTAAGAATTTTTTTTAAATTTATGACAAGTTTCGTGTTTTTTTAATGAATGTTTTACTTTTCTTTTCTTTTTTTAAGAGGACATTTTTTCATCTTATTGGTTCCACATTATAAAATAGGAATATTTTAAAAGATGTGAAAACGTAATCAACGAGAATTTATTCTAAGAATTCACAAGGATATTTAAAAAAAATTGGCTTTATTTAATAGGATTTTTATATTTTTATTAATATATCTTTATTAATATATTTTTTTTAAAGAAGAAATATAGTAAAATAATTACTTCTATGTTAAATCCTATTTTTTAGTTCTATTTAAACCTATAAAGTATATTTTCGGGACAAATATTTAATTTAAAACAGTCAATAATAACTGAAAAATAAAGTGTTTTGTTTTTAGTACTTTGAGATTCAAGAATTATTATTAGTATTCATGTTTCTAATGTCAACAATAATTGTTTATCAGGTACGTTATATGTAGCTATATAACATTAATTATTGAAGTGTTTTGATGAACTCTTGTTGCTGGTTTTCTTTCATTTTTCATGTTTGCGTTAAATTAAGCTGAACATGATGTGATGGATGTTTCTCCTCCCGTTACTCTACATCTCAGAGCGTGTCACGTGACTAACCTCTCGTTCACGGTCGGACTTTGAAAGCCTCATCTGTCTGAGCATCTGAGACCTCTGCTCCATCATCAGCGTGCGCTCGTATGTGTAGGCGCTGATGTCACTGTTGTGCTGCAGAGGAACAGGAAGTAGGTCAGAGAGAGATAAAAAAAAAAAAAAAAAAAGGACACCATCAGAGGTGTGGGAACGTCCGTTACCATCTCCACCACCTCCACGTCAGCCTCTATACGCAGGTGATAGAGGAACGTGGCCAGATCCTTCTTCATCTGGATGGAATTATCCTCCATCTGAGCCACGGTGAAGATACGCATCATACACTTACGCCACACCTGGAACGGAGAATGAAAGAAAAGAAGAAGAAGTTTGAGCTTTGGTTTCTTTTCTTGTTAGTGTGGTACAGCCCTAATATGATGTGTGTTTACATTATAAACACTGAGGGACAGCATTAAAGCAGCACTTTAATGACATGATGCATCATCAGTTATAATGATCACCAGATAAACCAATGCACCAACACAATGTGCATTCTTTTTTTGAGGGCACTTGAGCACAAGGCGTCATTAAGGCTGATTTACTGTTTCAGACTTTACCTATTCTCAATCTTTTGTGGCATTTCCCACTTTCAACAAACTTTCAAGCCCCACCTGCACCCATTGCCCCCACCCCCCCAAATAATCCTGACAAATAACACACTTTCAAATGTATCAAACAAACACGGAACAAGTAACATCATATTTCAGAGTTAATCAAAAACTAAATTAAACACATTACCTGCATAAAAATGTCAAAAATGCAGAAAATAACAGAATATTGTTTTGCAATCTGTGACAAAAAAAAGGCTAAATTATTGAAAGTTTGTTCATTGTTCCGCTCCATGTGAACAACATGTCGACGTAAGTCATTATATTTACATAAGACAATATTTAGTTCCATGTTACATTTAGTCTAATAATTTAATGCTCTTTTAATTTCTGCTACATTTGTAGGTTCTCATTGTGTGTGTGTTTTGTTTAGTGTAAATTATCTTTATTCCTAATGAAAAAGCCATTTAAAGTCCTCAGACATTATAGAACAAGTTCATTTTAATAGAAAAATAGAGAAGCCAACGATTGTTTTGTCATGTGACATGTATAGTCAATGGGTAAGAGAATTAAAATAAAGCCAACATTTCTGAGGGTTGTGGAATCATCTTGGGCTTTTTCTGTAGCGTGACATCATAGGGGACATACATGTCTTATCAAAACAATCATTGGGTAATGTATGTTCTATTAAAATGAACTTGTTTAATCATATGCCACAAGGACTTGAAGAAGATTGGCACGAAACTGAAAAAATTATCATTTCATATCCACAAAGCCGCTGCATTTGGATATTTCTTTTCTTTTTGCACTAAAAAGAAACTTTATTGGTGGTTTAAGATAATTTCTTAGTTTGTCTAGTACATTATTTTTGTCAAAAAGCTCCAGACAGGTTTCCAGTCAAACCTGTTGCACTAGTTTAGTTTGTTTTTAAAATGTGAAAAATGAGAGATTAAAGGAACTGATATAATTTAGTATTTTGGGCAGCAATGCTCTCAACTCTTGGTTCCCAAAGTGGGGTACGGGTACCCGCAGAGGTACACAAATTGTCATAGGGGGTACTAGCACTAATGCTAGGCTAATGCTAATATTAGGCTATTGCTAGGTTAATGCTATGTTGATGTTAATGCTAGCAAAGGCTAATATTAGGCTAATGCTATGTTGATACTAATGCTATGTTAATGCTACGCTAATGTTAATGCTAGCAAATGATAATGCTAATGTTAATTAATGCTTGCTAATTCAGTCATGTTGTGTTTTACGGCCTAAGGCGGTTTTATTTAGTGCGTTTAGTCTGATGACTTTTATTTTGAAACCTGAGGCCGTTTCATCTGAAACCTCACTCTGAGACCTGAGGACGTCCTAAAGTGTACGCCGTAGGGTTTATTCTGCATTATATTGCCATTTCCACTTGATTTTGTTTAAAATAAGTAAATAAATAATTCTATTTCCTCGTCAGTGCTTCCTGCAGCTAGTTTCTTCGGTCTACTCTAAGCTGCCGTACCTGAGTTTGACAACCATTCGTGTTAGTTCCTCTCTGACCTTGTGCTGCCTCAGCAGGAACGGCAGCAACATCAGCATCCCTCCATCGTGGACGATCCACCACACGTCAATGAATCCCTCCGTGCACGGTTCACTGTTGCTGGGGAACAGGGAGATGTTCTTGGGCACCAGAAGGGCCAGGTGGGCGGCCGTGGTCACACGCACCGTGTCTGCCGGGACGAGAGGGGTGTGGGTGTGGGGGGGGTGTGGTCATTAGCTTTTTAACTGCTCAGAAAAGCACCAGCAGATCATCCTCCTCCTCCTCACTCACTGATGAAGGTCTTCCAGGCCTGAGGGTCCTCGCTCTGCCTCCAGGCGTGAGGCCAGCCCATCACCACAGTGTTGGGGGTCATGCCCCCCAGACCACTGGACTGGATCATGTGGCTGATGCCCTCACGAGGCTTCTGAGCCACGATGCACTGACAGAAGCCCTTCACTCGCTCTTTGTCCATCAGGTGTTTTAGAGTCTGACGAACAGAGAGACACAGATGTTTATCAATGAATCGATCGATCAATCAGTCACCGGAACCAGGACGGAACACCTGGACCTAGTGCTGTGCAATATGGAGAATATTTTAAAGGCTACGTTTTTTTTCTATAATAAGTCTCTTATTTTCTATAACTGGTCAATTTCATGACTTTGGTACAGAACTGTCGTCACGTGTTCTGATTTGTAAAATTGTATGTGGATACGCCACCAGGGGGCGCAGAAACCAACGATAATAGCTACTGCTATCATTTTAAACCGTACCTGTAGTGAACTGCTTCACCAAAGATCATATATGATAGTAGAGGTTTTGTTCAATTATATTCTTTATATTCTGTTATGATATTTTAACAAAACAGGGTTTCATCGTACATTAGATGTTTTTATGTCACACTACTATATAGTTATTTCACACAGCATTAGTTGGAACAATCAGAGCCTGACCTGCTCTGCAGCCAAAGCCTCTCCGTAGCTCTGCAGGAAGTTCCCCGACACCACGGTTCCCACGATGGTCAGACCTTTCCCCGCCTTCAGCTGACTGGCAAAGGTCAGCAGACGAGGAGACTTCACGTGGGCGTCTTCGTCCAGTTTCAGTAAAACCAGCAGCTGAGGTCTGAGAAACCAGGACGCGTTAGTGGTGGGTCACTACGTCACATCTACATTTATTAAAAGCTCGTCTATAGGGTCAAATAAAAATTTTACCCATGCAAAACCCTTATAAACCTAAAAAAAGAATATATCATGAACACGCTTCTGCATTTCAAAATAAAAAAGAATGTAAAATAATCCCATGTTGTTTGTGTATGTATCATGTTCTGTCCCCTTACATTTACAGAATAGTTTTATTGTTTATGTACAATGTGCCGTATTTTCCAGGCTATTGAACGCACCGCTGTACTGGCCGCAATTAGCCTTTTTCCAAAAAATAATCTACACAACGGCCGCACTCTATTGGCTGATGAGGGTGCCCTTCAAACCACTTGACCAATCAAAACAGGCAGGTAGGAGGGCTGCTAGACTCCTGTCTGCGTTACTGTTAAAAAAAAAAAAAGTAGCTATATGTCAAATAATTCAGATTTTTTAGATGCGTGTGTTGTTGTGAGGTGCTTCATTAAATTCGAGTCGCTCACAACTAATGTCGACAAAGTCTTCTCTCCTGGATATAATGAACACTTCACATGTACGTTCTTGCCTTTGACCACAATTAATTTAAAGTAGTGTTTGTATCGCCACCTTAAAAACTGCTCCACGCTCACCATCTCTGCTGCTTCATCAAATCTGTAGTGGTTGTGTGTGTGGCGCGTGTGCTGGCACATGTGTAAAAACACGGGCTCTGATTGGCTACCATGAAACATGACGCCGCCTTAGCCAATCATAATCGCTCGCCTTGTTTTTAATCCACCTCCTCAACAGCTGTGTATGAAGCCAGGGGTGTTTTCAGATAACAGTTTATTCAATCAATGCACGTAACGCACCGCATTTAACGTTCAGTAACGATAACGGCGTAAAAGGTAATTAGTTAGATTACCCCGTTACTAAAAAAACGCCGTTATTCCAAACACTGCTCATGTGTGACTGACTGAAAAATCCAGAGCCCACCGCTGCAAAATACGGTAAGTGGCAAGGTTGGTCTGCATTTCAAAATAAAGGAAGACAGGTCAGCATTAGTACAAATATAATTACTACACTAATATTTATTATATGTTTGCTTTGGGGCTGCACCTGGAGCCAGTTCTAAATGAGTGGAGTTTGCATGTTCTCCTCAAATGTGGTTTAGTTTTTTCCTGAATGTTCTCAACAGTTGAAAGGATGGATTCAATCACCTCCAGTTCTTGGTGTGTGGCGGTCCCTCCTCCAGCCTCAGGAGGGCGAAGCGTGCAGCGCTGAGCGACAGACCGCGGATACCATCGCCCCACTCCTTCTCTGCTCTGTGAACACACACGATAACACACATTTCATCAATGGGAAGTGAACTACAAACCATAAACACCGGCTTTGTAGTTCAGTCATTACAGTAGGTTAGGTCTCCATATTAACGTACCCGTGGTACTCGATGTACTTGTAGATCATACCAGCGATCACCATGGCAACGATGGCGTAGTACCAAGAGGAAATAAACATGAGGGCCAAGCAGATCACCATCCCCAGAAATGACAAGGACCTGGAGAGAGACGCACGTCACTGTGTGCGCATTCTTTGAGTGTGCGTTCGTACCAGTGGTAGTAGGAGAAACGTGGCCTCCAGTTGGGCGTCCTAAGGAGCGTCTGCAGAGCACAGGCCAGGTTCACAAACAGGTAACACATCAGGAAGAACCTACAGGGACACACATAGAATGACTCATCACTTTTTATCCTATAAACATGACTTTTAATCTTATAAATACACAATTTTCAGGTCATAAATATGACTTTTTAAAGTAATTATTATGACTTTTATAACTAGTTGCTGTTTTTATCTCATGAATTTGACTTTTCTTCTCATAATTAAGACTTTTAGTTTGTAATTATGAGTTATCTATTTTGTAACTATAAAATGTTTCTCATAATTTTGATACCATTTGTAATTCTGAGTTTTTATTCTGTAATTATTATCGACCCGATCTGATATCGGCCCGATACCAGCGAAAAACAAAACAAAACAGATTATAGGGATATAAGATATCCGTCATTGTGTCCTCAGGCAAGACACTTCACCCACATTGCCTGGTATGAATGTAGTGTGTGAGTGAGTGTTGGTGGTGGTCAGAGGGACCTTCTGTCAGTCTGCCCCAGGGTAGCTGTGGCTACAATTGTAGCTTATCACCACTGTGTGGGGAGTGAAAGAATAATGCACATCAATGTAAAGCGCTTTTGAGTGAAAAAACATTATAAAAAATCAAATCCAATATTAATTATTATTATATATACTGTCTATCTATATATTTGTAGTCATGGAGTCATTATAGGCAAGTTGGAGCTTAAGCTAGCCTTTTTAAACCTTGTCCACAAGGGGGCAGTATTAAGAGGAGGATGTCATCTGATGAACATAACACATTCCTCAATAGAAAATAAGCAATGTTTGATTGGTGCTGATATTGTATCGATTGATACACAAAGTTCTATTGGGACGTCTCTACTTAACGTGGTGTTATATCCGTTTTTCCACATGTTGGAGACTCTACTTAAAGTTCTCAATAAAAATACTGCTACAACACACTCACATGGTCAGGATGGGAGCCACTAGGTCCAGAGAAGCGATGAGGATCCCCAGCTCTGCTATAAGGGCCGTCAGCAGCAGGGCCCAGGTGGGCTCACCGTTAGCCTTCCCGTGGCCAAACACCTGACACGCACACACACATACGTAGTGAGGACAGTCCTCAACAGTCAAAGAGCTTCAGTAGGGGCATCACTAACCCGTAGGAAGGGGATGATGTTGTCCTTGGCGATGGCCTGCAGCAGGCGGGGGGCGCCAGTGAGTGACTGGAGGCCGGCGCCACACGTTGAAAAGAAGGAACCGATGACGATGACCCAGGGGGACGGCCAGGCCAGGGTTCCCACCACCAGGTTCCCTTTGACCGAGTCCCCAAACCTGCAGGAGACGAAGAGACGACAACATGTCAGCGGAAACGTCAGAGAGGAAGAAATGACGGGGGAGGAAGTACCGACTTATCTCTGAGGACCACGCCATCGATGCAGGCGCCAAATAACACCACGCTGCTCAGATCTGATTGGATCACACTCAGGAAACAATCACATGAATATCTACTTAAGTCTCTTTGTCTGGAATAAAGAACGTTCAATAGGTTAGGAACATTTGGGGCCGTGAGACACTGGGAGGGGGTCGCTAGATGTCCTCAAGAAACTAAGAATATTTTTTTGAACAATTTGAGCCCATTTTTGCTTATTCTTTCCCTTTTTCTGCAACTACACCAAACTTCCCATATTAAAACCTATTTTCATCACTTTTTTTGGCCATATTTTTGCTCCTCCTAATACTTTTTTGCAACATTACTCACTGAGAATGTTCATGTACATACTATTTAATTTAAATGTTCACCTGCACTACTCATTACTGCACTATTATCTTAATATTATTATTATTATTATTATCATTATCTTATCTTGTTATTGTTATCTTGTTATATTATTCTATTTAATTTTGCATATATTAGTCTAACTACTGTTTATATTTATGTTTATATTTTTTTTCTAGTTAATTGTCATTATTTAATGTTTAGCACAATTCACCAAGTCAAATTCCTCGTGTGTATAACTTACATAACTTGGCCAAAAAAGTTGATTCGATGTTCTATGTTCTATTTCTGACACTTCATCAAATTTCGATACTTTTTCTGCACATTTCCACTTTCAAGACATTTTCGGCACTTATAAACCCTTTACACTACTTTTTCCACCTAATGTCACATACGTTGACCCATTATTGTCAATTTTAACCTCTTTTCACCATATTTAATGCTTATTTTTGACTATTTAACCACATTCATGATTTGTTGCGAAATGGGATTTTAAAACCCACCGAAATTGTTTAAAAGCTGCACATTAGAGTTGCCAAAAACGAACAGAAAAAAAATGGTAAAAAGGCTTTAAAGTGTCGATATTGGAACAATTAGTTTAAAAGTGGTAAGTAATAAGCATGACAAATCGTGAATGCTGTTAAATTGGCAAACATGTATGAAATATGGTGAAAAGAGGTTAAAAGCGACAATAATGGTGCCGAAGTGTCAGAAATGGGAGTAATACAGCAAAAATGCACTAAAAAGAGCAAAAATATGGGAAGAAAAAGTGATGAAAACAGGTTAAAATATGGAAAATTTGGTGTAGTTGCAGAAAAATGGCAAAAATAAGCAAAAATTATCTTGAATTGTTCAAAAAAATTCTTAGTTTCTTGAAGGCATCTGGCGACCCCCTCCCGCATGGGGTCCTGACCCCAGTGGTTGAGAACCCCTGCTCTAACGTAAACCAGTTCAAACATTAAAAGATACAGACGATGGAGGTGGTGACGATGGCGAGGATGGTTCCGATGGGGATGGAGCGCTGAGCATCCTTGAGATCTCCAGAGCGGTTTGATCCGGCCATGATTCCTGAGGAGGAAAAAAAAGTCTCAGTGACGAGTAAAAATCCACGTTAGCGATCAAACATCAGTTCGTCTCGTGTCCTACCTGTGACTGAGGGGAAGAAGATGCCCACCAGCAGAGTGAAGGAGGTGGTGATGTCAGCAAAGACGTACGGCTGCTGGGTGGAGGGCAGGGGGGGGACAGGGGAGGAGCTGATGGAGGGTTTCTCCACCACGTCTCCTTTGCTGAGGTAGCAGCTCCACAGGTTTTCTGTTGGTCACACAAACAGAGAGAGACCTAGTTGGGATGTCACGATTACACGTTTTCACCAAAAATTGCAGTAATAAAACATTACAATTATTACTAAAGTGTAGCTTTTCCTAAATACCGTCAATTTTACAGAAAATATGTCGGAACCATCAGAGCAACCCCCTCAAAATAAAAATAAAGCTACATTTAATTAAGATATATTTTATTCACTCATTAATATTATATATTACGTACATACTGGAGTTAATAAATAGCATTTATTAATTGTTTAGACAGCAGATATGATTTTTGTTTTTAATTCCAAATGGGATTAGTAACATTGTTCTTGCCCTTTTCAGTTATTTTACTGTGTTGATATTCAAGACCAATAAGGAGTGCCCATGTAATTTTCCCCATTCAGGGTAGTGTGAAATTAAATATTGCAAAAATAATCATAATATGTTAAGGTTTGATTTATTGTGACAACTATTTTCAGGAAATGTCCTGTGATCAAAGGAACATTCTTGATTTATTTTATAAATTCATCCCTACAATGCTTTGTTTTTAATCACTGATTCTTATTTTGTCATCTTTTATGAAATGACTTCTGTGTGCATTAGTCTCTAAACCTTTTCATCGTTTTACCTTTTCTCTTTCACTTCAGCAAAATTATGTGAAGTACTTTGGACTACAATTTAATTTGTAAAAAAAAAGGTGCCATAAAGATAAAGTTAGATTGATTTATTTATGCTGCTAAATTTTCCCTGAGCGCTGCCAGCAGGGAACAACAGGCTGTGAGGCTCTTTTCTGAACGTTTCTGCTTTTTGTGATCCATGTGTTCTAGTGCATCAAAAACAAGCGTTGTTCCCAGTCTGAGATGATCCCAAGACGTCGTGGTCGTTACCAGAGATGACTCCGCTGGCCAGGCCGGGGATGCCTTGGATCTCTGTGAAGTTGTTGGAGGCAAAGTAGTCGTCGCAGGTGGCGTTGAGATCCTGGCTCTGACAGAACAGCTTCCACAGCTCACTGGTTCTTTCCACCACCACCGGGCTAGGGCTCGGAACCATAGTTGGGATCACTGTGCTGTTTTCTGAAAGGAATGGCAGGAAAACTATGAGGATTCAAACTCCGATTCACTCCTCCATTGGGTTAGAAAAAAAAATACTGGGACTTAATCACACAAACGTTACTCTCTCGCACTAGATATGAAACTTACAAATTGTTTTTAAAGCAAAGATGTAAAAAGTTGTGATTCTAAATATTACGCACACAACTGTTAAGAATGGAAAATGCCTTCGCTACTTTGAGGAATTACTTTCAAAATAAAAGTCTTAATTCTTTTCGTAAACACATTGAAGATGAATTTGGGCTTTAAAGTGAGCCACTCACCAAATACGATGGTGATGTTGGTATCCAAGGATCCCTCTGCGTCTTCAATCTGCTGCAGGACAGTTTTGCGACACTGGCTGTCAGAAACATCGTGGCCATTGATGGTTCTGTTTCCCAGCATGCACACGCTGTGGGCGGAGCCAATAGACCAGTCATTCATTGACGCTTCACTCTGATTGTTGTGTCTGGGTTTTTAATTCTCCTATAATTCTCTGTTGATCGATAGCGTTTGTCACACACTTATTGAAGCATTTACAAACATTAACGCTCTTTGTAATTAGTAAAACGTGCTCTATAAATGAAAATTATTATTTTTTTATTAGATAACTCACCCACATTTCTATGAGAGATAAGCAACTGGTGGTGCTCATTTCGTGCGACCCCCCAACACACACAAAATGACCCAAAAAGAATTGCAAAATGAACACAGAAGACTGCAAGTGCAAAACACTTAAAACAAAGACAAAAACACACAAAGTGACCTACAAAACATAGGGTTCCAACACACAAAATGATGACAAAGATAAAAAAAAGACAAGTAACACAGAAAGAGAAAAAAATAAAATGAATCAAAAATCAATACGCAAACACAAAATCACTCAAAAAACATAGAAAAAGAGTAAAGCAAACACCCACACAAGAAGACAAAATGACAAAAAACAGACAAAATAACAAATACCTTGAAATTGTAAAATGAACACAGACACAAGACTCAAAAACACACAAAACAAAGACAAAAACCCACAAAAACAATAACAACAAAGTCACCAGCAGGTGGTGCTGTAGAACCAGCCAAACATCCACTTTATGCTCCAAAACTTCTTCTGCATTCTGTATCCACAATAGAACTGGTTCTTCCTTTTAACATTGTCCATCAGCTTACCAAATTACATTTAAATCCATTCAGAACTTTTTCAGACATCCTGCTAACAAACATTCACATTAACAGACAACACTAAATAGAGGATGGAGAACGTACGGGAAATGTGATTCCTTGAAGGCTGAGACCAGCGCTCCGATGTAGATGGAGATGATGGAGATGATGACGCAGGCGAGGAAGATGGAGGCCAACTTGTTGACGTACTTGACACCCACGAACACCAGCAGGGACATGAGCAGCAGGCAGATGGTGCCGTAAACTCGCATGTTGTTCAACATGGCCGCTCCTTCGCCCACAAAGATGGCCGCCTTCGGAGCGATGTACATCTAATAGACAGGAGGGGGCGGGCTTATAAAGAAAGCTCCAGCAGTGAAACAGAAGAGATGATTCAGCAGAAGCTCACCAGGAGGATCTCGATGGCTCCCAGGATGTACATGGCACCAGCGAAGGTGGTGCCCAGGTAGAAGCACAGACCCACCGCGCCCCCAAACTCTGGCCCCAGAGAGCGACTGATCATGAAGTACGAGCCCCCGGCTGGAGGAGGGGAGGGGGCAGGTTGTACATAAGGATGTAACGAAAGGAGGAAGAAGAAGAAGTAGAAGTAAAGGGATAAAGGAGGGGAGAGGATGGAGGGTTAGTATCATTACGATGTTTGGAGGGAAGGGGAGAGAAGAGAAAAGAAAAGAGGTGAGAATGAGCTGAGAAGCTTTAGGAAGTACGTGACATGTTTGTTTCACGTCAGGACTCAAACCTCATGTTTCATACCAGCTCGACTTCAACTTCATTAAATCATAACAATCTAAGTTCAGTTTAGAACCACTAAGGTGTATGAGTGGATCGTTTCTACCCTTACTAATAGTACTACAACTGTTATTATGATTATTGTTATTTTCCTTCTACTTCCACTAGTGGCCTCATGTCCTAAACTGGTGTGGATCGGACTGGGGGACTGTTACTACCACGACTAATACCGAATTATTGTTAATACTACTACTGTTATCCGTTATTGCCATTACTAGTGCCGTTACCATATCTTTTACTAACGGCGTTATCATCGTTTCTAAAGGGGTTGCAATCGTTACTAAAGGGGTTGCTACCGTTACTAACAGAGTTGCTATGGTTACTAACGGCATTGCTGTTGTTACTAATTGGGTTACCAAAGGCGTTGCTATCGTTACTAACAGGGTTACCATGGTTACTAGCGCGCCCCTTCTATAAAAGATGGGAGTAGGGACTGGTTTCGTCCTCTCACAGCACTCAGTGAGCAATGATTGACAGCTCCATGCATCCAGTCAGCATATACCTGAGGGTTTAGTTACACTTTAAGCTTCACCGTCAAGCACCAAAACAACCAAATCTAAAGCTCTCAACTGTTTCTTTCATTTATTTTTGACACTAAAAGCCTGAATATGGAGATAATCCATGACCCGTTGTTCACCAGTAAAGAGGAAATGGAGAGAATCAGCCACCATCAGACGATGGTGAGGAAGAGGCTGAAGCATCTTCAGGTGGGAAAGCTCTAGCATGGGGGAGTGAAATGTGTTAGAAGTTCATCATCTATGTTACAGAGCATTTCTGTTCTACTTACAATCATCAATAATGTCACATGCTTCATTAAAAAACCCACTACTCAGACGTTTGGATATTCATCGAGAAAGAGAGAGAGATAAAGTCGATGATGGACAAATATCCTGGTGTTTATCGTCTGTACAGACCGAGGGGGCGGGGCAGACAGAGGGAGAGACGGGACAAAGAGAAACCACAGCAGTTAGAGAGAACAGATGTGCCACAGCTGGACCAGGAAAACATCTGCGGAGCTGCGACACACAGGAAAACTCACGTCTCCACAACTGAAGAAAGACTTTTGCTGCACTCAGGAATAAAAGACTCACCTTAAATGTTGAGTTTTATTTCGTATATTGTTTTGGAAGCTTCTAGGGGTGTCCAGACAAGTTTTTCACTTACAATACAATACCAATATATATTTTATCACTTATTTTGTAGTGTAGAAAAGGCTTGCTCAAGTTATATCACCCAACAACTGACCCATTTATTATTAACCAATGAGTTACTGACATTTTAACCCTTAAACAGAAGAAAATTCTATGATTGAAGAATATTTTTTGAACAATTTGAGCCCATTTTTTGCTTATTTTTAATCTTTTTTCTGCAACTTCACCAAACTTGCCATATTATAACATTTTTGAAAAAATTTTTCTTGCCATATCTTTGCTCCTTTTAATGTACTTTTGCAACTTTACTCCAATTTCTGCCACTTCTCAATTAAATTGCAATGCCTTTTCGGCACAGTTGAAGGCATTTTCAGCACTTACAGTATAAACCCTTTCCACCACTTTTGCCACATAATGTTGCATATGTTGATTTAGCCTCTTTTCACCATATTTCATGCTTATTTTTGCCAATTTAACCACATTCACAATTTGTCATGCCCATTATTTTCCAGTTTAAACCAATATTGACACTTTGAACCCTTTTTACCACTTTTTCTGTCTGTTTTTGCCCACTCTAATTTGCATCTTTTAACCAATTTCCCTGGTTTTTAAAACCCCATTTCACCACCACCATATGTGTCATCCGCAAGGCCAACTTGCCAAGGACAGATTGATGTAGTTGGATTGTAGGAATATAAATTAATGCATTGATCTAATGGATGAATTGTTACACCCTTAATATTTCAAGACCCTGAAAATAACCTCAATAAATCTAATAAAAAACAAACAAAGTGCTTACATAGCAGATTTTAGATGCAGACTGATAAAAAAGTTTTTGCTGATATCAAAATGATATCGGATTGGGACAACCTTAGTCGGCTAATAAAGCTCTAAACTAGCTAAAATATCAGATACTTAACATTTTTCAGGGCGTATTCCAATAAAACGGTCCACATTGGAAAACGTTACACATTAAAAACACTGAAAGGTATTTGAAACAGAAAAACCAGCCACAAAGCTGTAGTGGATGCTGAGTCAGCTCATGGACACACATGATCACGTGTCAAAGTAGAAACAAAGGTGATACCTGGGACGACTCCATTGGTGGCGATGGCGCTCATGGATATGGCCGTTAGCAACGTCTGAGGGAGGAGAGTCACAGCGCTGTGTTAGCAGGGCCGTGTGTGTGTGTGTGTGTGTGTGTGTGTCAATGTATGTGTGTTAGGCTGGGCAATGTATTGAGATTCAAGATATATCAAGTTTTCAATTTTGCCGATATAGAAAATGACAAATATTGCCTTTATTGATATATTTTTTTATCTGTAGAATTTCTTTTTAGTAGCTCAGATATTTTTATACTGTACTTTTTTATTAAACTAGATTTATATTTGAGAAATTTAAAGTATAGAATACAGTTGTTTAAGATTGTGTCGTAGGTTAACCAAGGAAATGGTTGAACCCGACAAAGCAAAAGTGAAACCTACAGGTCAGACAGACATTAGGTATTTATAACAGAGCCCGACCTGAAACTGACAATTAAAACCTATTTTTTCCTCATACAAAGAACATATTTACGTTTGTTATAGTGGTAAACCTGCTTTTATTAATAAACTGCACTGGATCTATTTACATAATCCACGTTTCAAATATAAGGATAATCCACGTTCTCGTGCAGAAAAACAGTTGATTTAACAGTGGATGCTGTTCCCTCTCTGCTCTGATGACAGCACACTGACAGCTGAAGCACAACACTTCTTTTTTTTGCAGCGCAACACACACTTACACAGCTGTTGCTGGACATAGAATCATGTTCAGGCATTAAATACATTACATTGATATTTAGTCCTCAACACCTATAGAAGTGCATTACATTTTTTTTTAACGGTATTGAAAATGATACCATTGCTGTGGCCATACCAGCCTGTCATTGCCCGATCCCGTTAGATCTTGGATCAGGTCTGGGCCTGGTTAGTAGTTGGATGGGAGACCACTGAGAATTCCAGGTGCCACAGTGGGGTGGCAGTCGCTGGAGTGGTATCTGTCATTGTGTCCTTGGACAAGTCACTTCACCTACATTGCCTAGTATGAACGTAGTGTGTGAGTGAGTGTTGGTGGTGGTCGGAGGGTCCGATGGCGCACTATGGCAGCCTCGCTTCCGTCAGTCTGCCCAAGGGCAGCTGTGGCTACAACAGTAGTTTGCCACCACTCAGTGTGGAGTGAAAGAATAATGCCTTAATTCTGTAAAGCGTCTATGAGTGTCTATGGTAAAGCGCTATATAAAATTGATGCATTATTATTATTATTATTGCTGGTCGACCAATGAAAATCTTGGTCAACTACGTCGGCATCGACCAATTAGTCGATTAAACAACCAACGTTGGCAGCCCTAGAGTGTCGTGATTTAATTTTAGAAATAATTTCATGATAAGAATTTATTAATAATAAATATATATAAAAATATATTTACCAGTAATTAATGTATGTTTCTTTCAGGCATTTTGTGTGTTTTTGTTGTCAATTCCTACATTTCTCTGTTATTTTGTGTATTTCAAGTCGTCTTGTGCAACTTTTGGTTAATTCTAAGTATTTCTGTTCACAATTTATATATTTCTGTGTATCATTGTGTTCATTTATGTTTTTTTTTTTTTTAAATCATTTTGTGTATCTTTGTTGGTAATTCATACATTACCGAGTTATTTTTGTTTATTTTCGTAGCCTTGTGCAACTTCTGGTTAATTTTGTGTTTCTGTTCACGTTGTCATTGTTAATTTTCTGTATGTTTGTTTTCCTTTTGTGTATTTTTTTGTTTTTTTTTTAGTAATTTAGTGTATTTTTGTTGACATTTTGTAAAATGTGAGTGTTTCTTTTAATCATTTTGTTCATTTACTTTGGGGGGGGGCACACAAAATAGCTAGAGGTGATAAAATGAGCAATACATATTTCTAAATCAGTAATTACTAGAAATTTCAGGCTTCATTTAAATTAAAATGATTAACACTTTGGGAAAAAAATTGAGGCATGAGTTTTGGTCCATATCGCCCAGCCCTGGTGTGTGCACAAACACTCACACAGCAGCAGCAGAGGAACACGATGCAGAGCGCCTGCAGCACGCCGGCCGTCCCCACCACCCAGGTGAGACGCAAGAAGAGGATGACGCCGAAGATGTTCTGCAGGCACGGCAGGTAGACGCCCATGAAGGTCCCCATCTGAGGCGACTGTAGTGGGACGCAACAACATACAGAAAACAACAAAAAACACGACATGTTTCACACGCCCAGTTTTATTAAACACTTGTTCGTGTCGACCGCCGCTACCTTTCTAGCTTTCTTCTTCTCTCCGATGCTCTCGGCCTCCTCGTGTTCCTTGGCCCCCTGCGTCAGGTTGGTGTAGTTGGCCAAACGGTTGAGGAGCGACGACACCTTGGGCCGAGTGTCCATCTCCTCCTGTGGGAGAAGACGACGACAATGACGGGGTTAAAGTCAAGCAGTGAGGATAAAGAGAAGAGGGGAAAAAAGCATTAGATCAAAGAAAATGTGCATGAGATTAAGATGAGATAATACAAGGTCTTTATTTTACAAAATGAACAGCAATGCAGCAACTATGATTGCCTTAGACCAGAGGTGAGAAACCTTGAGCATTCCTCAGGGAAGAACAATACGTTTGCGTTGTCATTTCATGTGTTTAATTGGTGGGTTTTTTCTCATTTTCTGCTTTCTGTTATTGTCGTGTGTTTTTACTGTCGTTTTGTGTGTGTTTTTGAAGTCATTGAGCGTGTTTTCCTCTCATTTGTTTTTTTTGTTTGTTTTTGTTTTGTGTGTTATGAGCCAATTTGTGTAATTTTGTGATTTTGGAGACATTTTTCGTGTATTTGTTTTAGGTGTTTTTGTTGTTGTTTTATAATTTTTCTCTCATTTGGTGTTTTTTTGTTGCCGTTGTGTGTTTCTGGAGTTATTTATGTTGTCTAGTGTATATTTCTATAATTTTTTAAGTGTTTTTAACTCTTTCTTTGTGCATTTACTTCAGGGGCCACTCAAAATTAGAGCGAGGGCCACTTGTGGCAACTGGCAAATAATAGGCATGACAAATTGTTAATATATGGTAAATTGGCAAAAATAAGCATTAAATATGGTGAAAAGAGGTTAAAAGTGACATTATCGGGTCAACATATGCAACATCAGGTTGGAAAAAGTGGTGGAAAGGGTTTATAAGTGCCAAAAATGTCTTGAAAGTGGGAAAAAAAATTATGAAGTGGCAGATATGGGAGTAATGTATCAAGAACACATTAAAAGGAGCAAAAATATGACAAGAAAAAGTGATGACAATAGGTTAAAATATGGCAAGTTTGGTGTAGTTGCAGAAAGGGGGTTAAAAGAGGGAAAAAATTGGCTCAAATTGTGGAGAAAATCTTATTTTCTTTAAGGCATCTGGTGACCCCATCCCAGTGTCACGCAACCCCAAGGTTGAGAACCACTGCTCTAGAAGGGGTCTGATTTTTCAGGCAGGGCATGAAGCAGTGACACAGCAACTTTTGAAAGTAGAAAACGTGTTTTTTTGTGCTCCTGGGAGTCCAACCTCAAACAAGGCCAGGTTTCTGTCGTAGAAGTCGTCGTCATCCACTCCATGAGTGCTGTTGATGTACACGCTGGGGATTTTGGAGTTTCCATCGCCTGCAGAAGAGAGAACACAGCACAGAGTGACACTTTTAGAGCCACAGAGTCGCCGGTTAGGATCCGTCATCCCCCTGAGTCAGCAGCTTCACTTCCTCCTGATGAGATGTTGCATTTCACAGGAAAAGAGAAACAACAGCCTGGGAATGCATGAGTGTAGCAAAAAATAAAAATTGCCCCATTGAGCTTCATTTTTGTGAAAATGCTTAAAAATCTAACACCCTGAGAACTTTAGGGTTTTTTTTATAAAAGTTGATACATCAAATATTTAAGGCAGGGTTTGTAATAATAATATTTAAAAAAAATTACTCATTAAAATAATATTTAATTAAAAAAAGATGCATTTGTTTTATGTAAATACTTATCTCAAACAACTGTATTTTATTCTTTCACTTTCTGAAATATAAATATAGTTAAAATAAAATGCAGTAATAAAATATCTGAGCTGGCGCTAATGCACTAATACTAGCTACTCTGTATTTTTATTTTATAACAGTATAACAAATGTGATTAAAAAAATCATTTTAGAGAAAAAAAAGCCCCCGGGGTCGCCATAAATTTGTGATATAACAAGTTTGGATAAACTATGACCGGGCCCATGGAACGTCTCTGCGCCAAATAGCACATACCATGTTCCCAAGAATTCAGTCGAATGACTCAGTTCCACAGAATAAAAACAGGTCACAGAGAGGCTGTTAACATCCACTCATAAAATATCCAGGTCAAATTACAGCCCGATTCCACGAGCATTAACGGAGGCGTAGTCGTTAGAAAAATCTAGCACCCTCTTGGCACATACGGAGTAATGGGCCCCATTCATTTTCATATTGGTATGTGTCAATAATTCGGTATCACCAACTTTCGCAATATTTGACTCACAAATAAATGAGAAAACGACTTTAATGGAAATTGCTGAAAAAAGGGGATGGGCCCCCCGGGCCCCTAATCGAATTGTGCGAGGCATAATCGTAATCTAGGTTGAATTAACTTTGAAAGTATATATCACACGACTATCTTACCATAAATTTGGAAATTACCGGAAATAAAGGGTGGGTCCCATTTTTTAAAAAAAGGGCTCAGAGTAATCATATTAATTCATAGAGTATTCATACCAAACTGCATTCTGATCTAACGAGAACTAACGGAGGAGTAGTCATTTGAAAAATGGGGCCCCCATGACACGTACGGGGTAATGGGCCCCATTTATATATTGGTATGTGCCAATGATTAGGTATCACCAACCATCGTAATATTTGACTCGCTAATAAACGAAGAATCAACTTTCGTTTTTTTCTTCTTTTGGGGCCCCAAATTGAAAATTGAGCGTCGATTCGGACACATCCATAGATTATAGCTACCAAATTTCAGACCAATCCGTTCACGAAAACGAAAACAAAGACGAAGGCGAAGAGAGTGGCGTTTTGAGTCTGGTAGCCCAGGCTAAAAATGGGCTCACGACAAAAAAAGGTTAAGCAAGCGCTGAGTTCAGTCTGCCCGAGTATGTTTAAGCTTTTAGGCGTGTTCTGATTAGATGAGTCCATTGATTATTGGCACTATTTTCAGCCAATAGCACGAGCTCAAATAAAGAGGAACTTAACGAGCTAAAAAAAAGCTTTGCACCAAACAAATTAGAAGCACAGCGTGACTAATTACTTCCAAAATGATTCAGCGTCTGTAGTTATTCTTAGAGTCAGGAGGAGGAGGAACAATAAAGCAACATTTGGATGGTGGGAGTAAACTTCCCATCCCTTCTCTAGGTTCCTGGTTTGTGCACGCGACGCTAACATGCTAACAGCTCATTAACACCAGACGAGCCCAGCGGAGAAACAGAAACTCGACACACAAACACACACTGTAATGTGGGATATGTTGGACCTGCTTGTCAGGATGGTTCAGATTCCCCCCAGGCTGTTTCCTGTGAGAAAACACTGCTGTGCACCAACTGCTCTGCTGTCAGGACTCTATCAATTAATATCAATATACCAACCCATCACTCTAACGATGAATAATAAAACTTTATTTATATCAACTTTTAGCCTCAAACACACGTAACATCCCTTTATATTTGGGCCTTGCCATTTTGGAGATTTCAGCCAATCAGTGTTCACATTTGTCATGATCACATCAGGCTAAATCTTTGTTTTTATTTTGCATTATTCCATAGAGACTTTAAGGGGAAATATAATTTCAGTCTTTATATATTTATTATATATATATATATATATATATTTAAATGAATATGCATTTTATTTTTTCCCAAATTCTGTGCTTTACACATTCATTTGAAAAAATATGAATCATTTTTTTCAGATAGTATTAGTTTTTAACTCCTGTGAGGAAACAAAATCAATACTTTTCCCCATAAAACCACCCTTTTCCTCACGGTGATGGCGTTTCAACTCGATTCTATCCATTTCCACGTTTAACTGTAGATTCTGTTTTCATTGGTCGATTCCGTGATTCTGTCCGTGATTCCATTAACGTGGATTTTATAGGGCTCTAGTGTAATTATTGTTAGCGCACATCCCAAGCAAACATGTATATCACTCAAATGATAAAGACGGAAGAAAAAAACCTCAGCATCCGAGGTTACCGCAGTAGAGAAAACCTCAATATCGATGCGTTTAAAGTCTGTGTAAAGCAGAAATAAATGTGTTATGAGTTTATCGCACCACAGAAACATGTGTCATTGACCACTGAGTCAAATTCGAAAGATGGAAAAAAAACTGCTAAGATATAAAATTATGTCTTAAAATCATGAAAAAACAAGCACTTTTCTCTGCTCTGAGATGCTGGGAGTGTGTCAATTTGAGGTGCTGAAACCACGCCCATGCGCGGAAAGGGCTCCGCCTCCGTGTATTAACCCAATGGGAGTGTGCCGTCTATGGAGAACAATGTGAAAGCGGCTCCAACGTCGATAGTGCTTCCAAAAGTGCTCGGACCAAACGAGGTGTCAGTGGTAAGGTCTGCTCCGCCCGAGTCCGAATATGTGCATTCCTCTCGGGTAGAGTTAAAACTGCGCCCGCTAGAGGCGAAAAACAAAATTGTGGCGTATAAAAGTGCTCATTTCATGGAAAATGTGGCACCAGCAGATGCGTTTTATTCTCAAGAGTCCGAATATGTGGTTTGTTTTCAGCTAGGGGCCGAATTGCGCCTGCTGGAGACCGTGGATGTTTGGTGTGCTTCAGCAGCAGGGTCGGGTTAATGCTAATGATGGCTCCGTTACGTAACACGGCTTTGATTTCTGACCCACCCATTCAATCCTGAACACAGAAATTTGAAACACAGTTTGTAAAGCCATAGCTCCACAATTACATTCTAAATGGTTGAATGGCTTTTAACATGTTTTAAGGAATATATTTATGACCTATTTAATGTGTTTAGATGAAAATGGTTGAATTTGCTTTACACGCATTTTAAGGTTAATCATTCAGCATTCATTAAAATTAAATGTTTTTTTACTCAATCTAAACAGTATGTAAACACTGTAAATCATTGTGATTTAAAAAACAAACAAAAAAACACTTTTGGGTCCTGAACCATGACTTGAGAAACAGATGATTGATAAAAGTGCTATTTTCCTTTGATTTGATTTTGTTTTCACACATAGAAGCTCCAAGTTGTTAAACTAAGTAAAAATATCACTGGTCCTGGTGTGGTGAAGGTGAAGGTGATGTGAGGAGAACTACTACTGCTCCACAGCAACTGATTATTCAGCTCCATTTCTATTTGTGGGATCTGATTATAAGAGGTGGGGAATCCTCAGCCTGAGCACCGTACTTAAGTGGATCAGAGCGGATCAAACACTTACAGCTGCCCTGGGACACGACTGTTCTCCAACAAATGGATTAATGCACCTCGTACAGTTACTGCTCAGTCAGAGTCAGAGGGACCAGACCAATGTTCTCTGTGAGAACGTTCCTTCTGCTGTTGCTGCTGGCGTTAGCTAAACATTTACGTGTTCCCCATCAGGTCCTCCTCATGGCTGCATAGCAAACCACGCCCACAAACAAAAGATTGAGGTTTTAGACGTGCAGTTTCCCTCATTTCTTCCTTTAAAATAAATACATAAATAAAGACTTAAAAAAGCACATTTATTGTCTTAACAAGTTTCATTTATTTTATTACGATTATTATTTCTATTCAGTTATCCAGTATTTAATGTATTTTCATGTTTTAAGTTATCATCAGTAATTCTGAAAAAGTTGTGCATGTTTCCATTAATTATAATAGTAAATAAGATAAATTAATAATACAATATTAATAGTATAAGTAATAAATTAGATTATATATACACATTTTTCAAAAGTAAAATAAAAAATAAAAATGCTTTTAGTTTTGCTTTTTACAAAATGTATTGTTTTAACAAGTTTTATTTATTCATTGTTTTACCTCTATCAAGTTAAAAACTTAAAATAAAAGTATTTAATGTATCAAGTTATCTTTAGCAATTCTCAAAAAGTTATGCTTGTTTCAATAAATTATAATTGCGATAACAAATTCGATAAATAATGAATAATGCAACTAATAAATTAGATTAGTTTTTTGTTGTAAAGTAAAATCACAAATGAAAATACTTTTTGGGGCTTTTTAAAGCTTAAAGAAGATCTTTGAATATCTAGAAAAAAAAACTTCAATTTAAATGGTATTTCAAATTAATTGTTAAAATATTACAAAAACATTTATACTATTTCTCATCATTGTCATAAATTATGTTCGATAAATCCCATTTTTTGGGGCAAATTTTAAACTTTATTCTTTGTTTTTTCATATTTTTAGACCGGCTACGTTTACATGAGAGCTTTAAATACACTTC
This sequence comes from Gouania willdenowi, assembly GCF_900634775.1. Classification (NCBI taxonomy): domain Eukaryota; kingdom Metazoa; phylum Chordata; class Actinopteri; order Blenniiformes; family Gobiesocidae; genus Gouania; species Gouania willdenowi. Next base: position 4,845,916 of record NC_041061.1, on the reverse strand, counting down.
ATTTCAGAATAAAAGTTAAATCGTCTTTAAAAAGATTAAAAATCACCTTGTAAACACCTTATACCAAGTGAAAATGGCCAGCCCTTGTCCTTGGGCGGACTGAAAGGCACTTTTAAATAAAATTAATTATTAATATTATTATTCCAAATTCAATTTAAATCTGTTTTAAGTCGCAGATCATAATTCCGAAGGGAAAAATTCCTCGTATTCCTGTATACGTTTAAGCATTAAATGTGTTTTCCATGTAAACCTCAATTCAGAATTACTATTTCCATGTAAACACAAAGCAGAATACTTTAATTCTGAATTATTTATACGTATCTGAATAATTAATTCCAAATTAAAAAACATCATGTAACCGTGGCCACTGTGTGAAGTTCCGTAACCGTAGCATCCGATTCTTTAAATCAGTGCTGGACTGTTGGAGATGACTATTTGCTTTATGGGGAATCGAGTCTGACACTGAAAACGTTCCATTTAATAATTCACATGACCCACAATATTGATGAGTCAGAATTTTGTGGTGGTCATTGCTGACATCTCGCAGTGATTCTGTGTGTGTGGGAGTGAGTGATGATCACAATGATCATAGTTTGTCTTGCTCTCAAACTCTAATTCTCTATGGGTGGGGCCTACATTGGAAAGAAGCACATGCTAAAATAAACAAACTTTTTGCAACATTAAGCAACAAACCACGCTTAAAAAAACGTATGTGAACTTATTTGGTGACTTTTGACCAGATTGAGAGCAATATTTGTGAAATTTGTGATATTTACTTTTCTCGTAAAGTTATGTTTTAATATCAATGTTAAATAATCAATCTGAATGTTAATTAAATCTAAAAGTTAAATCTAAATGTTACATTTAAATATAAATGTTAAATCTAAATCCTAATTGTTAAATCTAAATGCTAAATCTAAATGTTAAATTTAATGATAAATGTTGAATCTAAACGTTAAATCTAAGTCATTAGAGTTATCAGCTGTTATACCAGAGTGAAAACAGCTCCAGGTTCAGTCAGCAGATAAAATAAATACTCATCATGGGTTTAACTCATGATCAACAGCAACATATGGTTTAACAATGAGCCCAGTGTAAAACTAAGAACAACTCACAAGGTGAAAATAAAAGAAAAAAAGGGGAGAAAAAAAAAGAAAAAAAAAAAGAGAATGAAAAAAAAAAAGAGAAAGAAAGAAAAGAATGAAGAACAATAATGGTGTGGTTGATTGTTATACTCGCCTTGATCTGTGATGCTGGGTTCGGGCGTGTCAGCTCCACCCCCTGCTGTAGCTCCGCCCTCGCTGAAAGGCTCACTGCGGTTGATGCTCTCCCTGGACCCAAAGCGCACTCTGGCCCCGGAGCGGGTGCTGAGGTCGGGAGAGGTGTCGGACAGCCCCGGGAGGTCCTCGGCCTTGGTGGGCGTCACGGTGAAGCGCACCGATGCCATGGCAACTCAGTGGCGGGGGGGGGGGGGGGGGGGGGGGGGGGGGGGGTAAATGGTAGTAGGTAGGGCAAGGTGGGAGGAGTCACAGGCGGCGACTAACACTTGTCCGTTTGGTGCGCCGCGCCATGGAGGCAAACTGATGCTTTTACTCCAAACATGTGGAAGGAAGTGATGAGTCAGCGTTTTGCTGAGCCGGAGTCAGCACAGGACGTGCCTCGAGCCAAAGATCATAATCACACCACAGAGAGTCTTATTTCCAGAGTTTTTCGAAATAAAAGCCCCTCTGATTAGCGCTTTCCTACTTCAGGGCGTGTCACAGGCGAGGCCAAGGGTTCCTGAACAGGAGAAAGAAGTGAACAACGTGTTACTGAGTGTTCAGCTTTATAATGTTTACTGGGAATTCAACTTCAAACAACTTATTGACCACATGACAGGCAACTCACTTTAGTCCGTCAGTCAGGAAATTAAAAGAAGCAGGAAGTAAACAGCTTTCTGTGGTGAAGTGCTTTGGATCAGAGCATCTGGTCTGAATTATTCACTACTCATTTATTAATACGTAATAAATCATTTTAATAAATACTGACCACTGCAGACAAGAACTGCAGCTGGAGAGTCTATATTTAGTTTCTTTAACAACAAGGTAAAGTCTCGATAGAATTTAAGTTGACATTTTTTAAATCCAAGTTTGCTGTATCAAGCTTTAAAACCCCAAAAAGCACAAAAACATAGAGCTGCAGCAGCTTGATTCAATACACCATGAATCATCAAATGTCCCAAAGCAGGAAAGACCCAGGGGAATAAAGCCAAGGACCTGCTTCAGCAGTTTCACATTAGACACAGATGGTTGACAAGTTAGAATACTATATATGTGGAAAAAGGACACAAATCACAGAATTTACTTCCTGAAATGGAAATTGCTACATGACATGGAATATATCCTCCCCAACATGATTTGTGAGAACTTCCGAACTTTTCAGCTTCCACCATAATTCCTCGTTCATTAACACGGGTGGTTTAATGTGTAGCAAGTGTTTGGAAAAGATCAGCACACGGATTTGTCACATACAAAGCAAAGTAAACCATGCTGTTGGGTCACTGATTTATTCACAAGACCTGTCTCAACTCATAGAATAATTTACAGGTTGTATATAGCAGTGTGTCTCAAACCAACTCAGGCATGAACATTGAAGAATAGTCATGTGGAGACAGATCCATCCATAAAGTCAGTAAAATGATGGTCCATTGTTCTATGAATCTGTCATAACCACATTTATTTATTCATCTGAATAATATCCACTGTTATCCAGGAAGTTTATTATTATTTGCTCCATGGTATAGAGTCATCTCAAAGATGTAAATCCTTGTTTTAGTGAGAAATAAATGGGTTAAAAGTGACAAAAAAATGGTGGAAAAGGTGGTGAAATGGGATTTTAAAAACAAATAGAAATTGGTTAAAAGTTGCAGATTAGGGTGGGCAAAAATGAACCGAAAAAGTGGCAAAAAGGGTTCAAAGTGTCAATATTGGAAGAATTAGTTTAAACTGGCAAATAATGAGTATGAAAAATCCTGAATGAGGTTAAATTGGCAAAAATAATCATTAAATATGGAGAGGTTAAAAGTGGCGATAATGGGTCGACATATATGACATTAGGTGGAAAAGTGGTGGAAAGGGTTTATAAGTGCTGAAAATATATTATAAGTGGAAAAAATGTGCAGAAAAGGCCTTGAAATTTGATGGAGAAGTGTCAGAAATGGGATTAATGTAGCAAAAATGCATTAAAAAGAGCAAAAATATGGCAAGAAAAAGTGATAAAAATAGGTTAAAATATGGCAAGTTTTGGTGTCGTTACAGAAAAGGGTAAAAATTGCCTCAAATGGGGTCCTGACACCAAGGTTGAGAGACCCTTGTATAATGAAATGTGTGCTGCTGTTTAACCATTTGTACATGTCTGCAAATCTCTTTAAGAGGAAAACTGACATTGTATTACAAACTGCAGTGTCCAATAGAAACCAAGCTTTAATTTAAAAACTGTCTCTCATTAGATTCAACTGTATTCTGATTGTATGAAAGTACATAAATGAACCAAATGTAGTTCAGCATCTTAACCAGAGCCTCTGTAACGATACAACACTGTAAAACATGAAGAGTTGATTTAATGACACAAGGAAATGTCAAGGAAGAGAAAAATGTTGTTACGTGTTGAAATTACCCAATCGTGTTCATGGTGCATTCGAGTGCTGCGTGTTCGACCTTGCTTTGGGCAAAAAGTGACAGGCCCGCTGGACCCAACGCCCATTTTAATTATTAAATAGGAGCAGTTTGAACCGGTCGGCCCAGTGATGGTAAGTGTATGTCTCTGCGTGCTGCAGACACACACACGCGCGCACGCACCCACCCACGTCTTCCTGTCGCTCGTCTCAGGATCTTTTTTCAAACGTTGGAGGGTCATTAAAACAGCAGCAATTCATTGGATGTTATTTTAATCAGCTTTGTGCTGTACTCTGCTGACTCAGCAGGAGACCGCAGACTTTGATGAGGTGTAGACTTTCACATTACACACAATCAGTTATCAGTCAGCAAACAGTCAGTAGACAGACTTTAAAGAGAACAACACTGATAAGGTACTGAGATTTATCAGGTGAACATCAGAACAATCCATTTCGTGTCATGTATACGCTTCCAGAATCCATACACACCACATAACTGTGGTAGGAAATGTTAGCGTTGAGCAAAAAAGAAAAAAAAATATGCATAAACAGAA